>NC_056741.1:1225493648-1225600036 GCF_019279795.1 Protopterus annectens | reverse complement strand
GGGGGAAACCCTTTTTGGGGTTTTCCATTTACAGGCCCTTTTTGGAAACCATTTTTCCCCAGGGGTTTCGGGCCCCGGGGGGTTTGGGTTTTTTTTTGGGGGGCGTACATTTAAACCCAAATTTATTTTTTTTTTTCTTTAATTTTTTTTTTAAAAAATTTTTTTTTTTTGTGCATGTTTTCTTTGGACATTCTCGGTGCCTTTCGCCATTGGCATATTGCACCTGTATGATACCTGATGTTGACAGCCTTCCATTACTCCTTGGTCATGTTTGGGTAAATGTAAACCGTTTTTTTTGGTTTACATTGCCGTGCCCTTACGCTACGCCTGCCCAACTTCGTGGATCGCTATTTGCCTTCATTTGCATGGTGCAATACCGCACACAGTGTGTTTAGCATACCTACGCCGGGCGGCGAGAACCGGCGCACGCCGGTAGTGCACGTGGGATTGGTTCATACCTGAATCGCTCAGTGGCCATATTTGGCTTTATAACGCCGACGCTATGCGGGCGCCTGGCGCAAGGTTCATGAATCCAGGGGAATATTTTTAACTGTAGAAGGTAGTTTATTTAAGTTAATTTGTAATCATGAAAATTCATCTTAACAGGTAATTATTTTACTAAGGTATATACCATCTGCATGAACTGTAAATAAAATAAGTCATGAAATTCATTGCCTGTTAAAGTAAACTGATAGGGACTTAAGATGGACCCCTGAGGACCACTTTTCTTGACTGTGCAACTTGGTCCAACTTCTCCATCTCTTGATGTCTACAGGTTCTGTTAAATAAATGTTCTTGTATTCAGCTAACACATTGAAGGAAAGGGCCCACTGTAATCAACTTATTCATCAACAGAATATGATTAACACTATCAAATGTCTTTGAAAAATCTATGTAGACATATCAACTTAAAGTATGCATCCAAAGTCATATACTATGGCAAAAACTTAAAAGTTACAGGTTATAAATAAATAAACAATAAAAGCATGTAGGTCGATATAGAATAAATGCTTTTCTTCAGTTTCCTGCATTATCTCCATTACTTTATTAATATAAGGAAATATAGTTATAATTATATATTTTTTCCCATTGGTCTTATCCCACTTCTTGCCCTTAAAGCTTTTTCAGAAATGAAAGCTAAGAGGTACTACTAATAAGTCAAAGCACTTTTAAATCCTTGTTCCTTATTTTGTCCAGACCAACTGCTCTGTTTATTTTCAATGATGCCAAGTAAGGTAAGTCAGTAATATCAAAAGAATTTAACTAACACATTTCCTTAATGGTTTAATAAGCTGTTGAGAGGATAATTTAAAATCTAGGCCAAAAGTAGTTTGAAAATGTTTTATCAAACACATCTGATAGGTTCATAGGTTCATACTAGGCTATCTGCCCTAGGGCATTTATAAGCCTAGCCAGAGTGTGTTTGGCTTTCGCCACCCATTTTAAATTAATTTTGCTATGCCTTTTATTGAGGTTAGTATACTGTGCCTCTGTCTAACAGTGACACAGAAGTGATAACCAGGGTAAACCTACGATCTCCCATCCACTCATCAAGATTCCTCTTGAAGAGTCAATGTGGGACTCTGCCTAACCTGGACTGGGATTTTATTCCAGAGTGAAGGGAGCCTCTGGGTTATGAATCTGTCCCTCCAGCATGTCCTATTTATTTCAGTGCTGAGGTTCAAGTCTCGATAGCGTAGCTCGATGGGATTTGGATTTTCTGAGGTGCAGCATGTCCATTAATTCCGGGTTGGACATGGCTTTATACATCAGGCACAGATCGCCTCTGAGCAGGCGGTATGCCACTGAGTAGAGCTGGAGTTTCTTTAACCAGGCAGCATATGGCATCTGTTTGAGCCCTTTGATCCTCTTGGTGAGGTACTTTTGGGGTCTTTCCAGATGCTGCAGGTGTCTGGTAAGGTACATCCCAAAAGGGCATTGTACTCAATTATGGGCCTGATGAGGGATGAGTAAAGAGGCACGATGACCTCCCTGATCTAGATGTGAATCCCTTCATGATTAGGTGGGCTATATAAAATGTTTTTCTAACCACTTTGGCCACGTGGTTGTCAAATGAGAGATTGCTATCAACGTGGGTCCCCAGGTCCCTAATGACTTCTTCTGTACTTAATGGATTACCACCTATGTGGTAATTTGTGGGCACTTTGTTTTGCCAAAGGGATGACTATACACTTTTTGGCGTTTAGCTTGAGGCCATGGCTCTGGCACCAGTTGTCTGTTTCTATGAGGCCCTTTTAGAGGATGCTTGTGTCGGCTGGAGAGTTGATTATGGCGCCCAGTTTGCAGTCATCTGCGAACTTGGTCAGCCACAGTCCTTCCGTGTTGGCCTGTACCGCCCAGAAATATATACCGAACAAGAGAGGTCCCAGGACTGAGCCTTGTGGGATGCCACTTGTAACTGGTTTGGAGTCTGACATGGCTCCAGCAATTCTAACCATGTGGGTTCTGTCCTTGAGCCAGTTTGCAACCCATCTAGTGACATAGGGGTTTATATTTAAGCTGGTGAGCTTATCTATAATGCCCAAGTGGGGTATTGTATCGAAGGCTTTTGCGAGGTCCAGGTAGGCTGTGTGGACCACCTTCCCTCGTCAATGGCCTTGGTGACTGTTTCAAAGAAATCGACCAGGTTTAAGAGGCAGGATCTGCCCTTAACAAAGCCAAACTGGGTAGGATACAGTGTCTGTAGGTCCCCAATATCTTTATTTATGAGGTCCATGATGATCCTTTCCATAGCTTTGCAGACCAAGCTAGTCAGGCTTATGGGGCGATAGTTTCCAGGATCCGTTGAGGCACCACCTTTGTGGAGAGGGACCACTGTTGCTGTACACCACTCTTTGGGTACATATCCTGTAGTAAGGCTAAGATTGAACAGTAGTTTTATGTTTGGGTTTAGCTCTTCTTGGAGTTCATGTAGGACGAGCCCGGGACACCATCTGGTCCCATTGATGCTGTGTTTTTGCTTTGGAAAGGGCGCCTCTTACCTGAGCTCTTTAGATGTCAGGGGGGCAGCCTTCTGTTGGGTTAGATTTTTGCCCTTTTGGGGGGGGGGGGGAGAAGTTTGCACTGAACCTGTCAGCTAGGATGTTGGCAATGTCTGTGGGCTCGGTGTATTTTTGTCATTTTGGACTAATTCTGAGCATATCTGGGAATTCCCAGCCAGGTTCCTAACATAACTAAAGAAAGCCTTGTGATTATCCTTAGTGTCCTGTGCAATTTTTCTCTCGAAGCTGGCCTTAGACGATTTTATGAGTGCCCGTAGTTTTTTGCTAATACTGATCAGAGATGCCTTCCTTTTTTGGGATTTTGCTCTATCATGTAGTAGCCTCCTCCTTCTATTGTATCGTTTGTTTATGGCTGGGGTCGACCAGACAGGACGCCTGCCTTTGGAGGACTGGGTCTAGGTTTTATTTGGGATTGCATGATCCATGCATTCCTGAAGGTGTTCATAGAATGCGTTTATAAAGGATTCTGCGGTCTGGGCCGTATTTTCCACAGGCCGGGGCTTTGAAGGATTTCTCGGTTTTGAGGCGTGAAATTTGCTTTAGAGAAGTTTTTCACTGTGGTTTTCTGGGCAGGGGGTGGGGTCGGGATGTGAATATCCAGTGAGATTAGTTTATGGTCTGATCTTACCAGTGAGGGATACACTTCTGGTCTGGAGCATAGTGTCCCCATGTTGGTGATGATCAGGTCCAGTATGTTTTCCCCTCTTGTGGGAGTGGTAACAAGTCGTTCCATAGCATTTGAGTTTATAAATTCTAGGAACCTTTGGGCTAGGGTGTTGGAGCTAGAGTAATGCTCCCAGTCTATGTTTGGGTAGTTGAAGTCGCCCAATATAATGGTGTTTGGAGAGACCTTCATATTTTCCAGTATTCTCAGGAAGGCCGAGTGGGGTTCCTGTGTTTGGGAGGGTGGTCTGTAGCAGGCTATAAACTGGAAGGCAGTTTTACCCACAGTTAGTTGCACATGGATAGTCTCTGATGCTTCGTGCTGTGCCACCAACCTGGAGGTGTGGGTATCTTTGATGAATATTGATACTCCCCCTCCTTTTGTGGTTAGGTCCAAGTTTTGGGGCCGAAAAGCATGGTATGAGGTATAACCTGGTAGTGCTGGGGTGCTCTCGGGAGCCTTGAACCAGGTTTCTGTTACTGCACAGATATCGATGTTCTCCATGCTAAGGAGAGTTTCGAGTGTGTGCATCTTGAGGTTTAGACTTCTGGCGTTGAGTAGCATTACTCTTAGTTTCTTATCCCTTGTGATACCTATGGAGGTGGGTTTGTCTTTTGAGCCTTGCCTAAAAAAGGCACTATGGGGTAGCAAGATCCTTTGCCAATATCCAAAGCCCAGGGTGACAGGTGCAAGCCTTCCCTAGTGAAGCATCGTGGCTTGTCGAGCATGTCATCCCAGGCTGACAGGCATTGGATCCCCTTTGAATGACACCAACACTTAAGCCAATTGTTGAAATTGATCATCTTGTCTTCATATTGTGGCATTATTCTTGGTGAGGGTAAGATGCTACTCAAGGTCAGGGTCATACCGGCCTGGGCTACATGCTCGGAGAGCTCCTCTATGTCTCTTTTCATGTAGTCCAGGGAGGTATGCCTCAGGTCATTCACACCAGCATGGACAATGACTGAGTCATATATGCACTTGCCTTGGAGTGACCCGAGTGCTTGTGTTATGTGGCAGATCCTAGCGCCCGACAGGCAGCTCACCGTGAACTTCTCCTTGTTCAGCCTGGTGAGCGGGACGTCAGTGTGCCTGACGATAGAGTCACCTATTACAAGTGTATCAGGTGTGTTGTTTAGCCATAAGGGCTGTGACTGTTCGGCACACTGGCTTTGTGAGCTATGTGTTGCACGTGTTTTGTTTTGGGGTAGTGGTTGCTTGGGTGTCTGCTTTGGAGGTCTCTGCTGCTTAGGCAGATTTTTATTTAGAGCCTCCGAGTATGTTTTTGTGTGTTTATGTGTTTGGTTTGTTGTCGTGGTAGGTCTATGTGAGACTGGAATTGTAGTGAGTGTGGTTTCCTCCTCCTCCTGACTGGTTACACCAGTACTGAGTTGAGAGAGTTTAGCCTCCAGTTTGGCTATATGGTTGCATCTCTCACATGTGTTGGAATTTGTTGGGAGGAGGAGAGGGTTGTCTGTGTACATGAGGCAGTTGTAACATTAAGATTCCCAGATTCACCAGCTGGACCGGAGAGGAGATTGACAACTGACCTTTGGAAATGCTAGAATAGTATTGGGAATTCCTTTATAACTGAAAAAAAGGGCCAATGGGGAACAAGGTACTGAGTATAACAATGGGTTTACCGTCACTCAAACCAGAGCAAGTTTTCTTCTCGAGTTTTACTTTTGGTAATACACTTGAAAATGTTCTTATCAAGTGCTAAATTTACTTCATAGGTGATTATGTCCTTTTAAACAGACAATGTAATAGATTTAGAAAGGGAATTATATTTGAAAAATGTAGTTGATACAATTTACCTTTAAGTAGCTGCAACTAATAAAATCTACAAGTGACAAAATATGGCTCACCAAATGTGTTTTTTCAGTTAATCATTTAAATAATTACTTGTATTTATTGGGAAACAAAGATATTCCATAAAGCTACTAGATGGACATGTAATAACTGTGTGTGTATATACAGAGTACAAACATAGTATGCTGGTTAGAAAGAGAAAATCAATATAGGTTTAGTTATATAACAACAAAACTAAAACCTATCTAAAAACTCAATGCATTTTATAATCTAGAAGAACAACTAAGGTTTCTTAAACCTTTAGACTACATTAGACCTATGTAGCCACACCATTAGCTCAAGGAATGTTCAGACAAAGCCACAACGCCTCCACTGAAAATGGCTTCCAACCCAGTGAGCTATAGCTATCTATTATATGTATATATATATATATATATATATATATATATACATATATATATATATATATATATACACATATCTATATCTATATATATATATATCTATATATATATATATATATATATATATATATATATATATCTATATACACACATATATATATATATATATATATATATATACATATACATACATATATATATCTATATATATATATATATATATATATATATATATACACACACACACACACATATATATATATATATATATATATATATATATATATATATATATATATATATATACGCTGAGAGAAGAAAAGGAGCCACTTTTGTGATTTTAAGTATTTTCTTCTGATTTTTTGTTAAGTTTTACTGCTTTGCCGCCTACTTTTTAGCATTTTCCGGCTTGCTAAAGTTTATACCTGTAACAGTAACAGTACTTGGAACACATCTATAGCCTGTTTACTGCATTTCCTGTGTTGCACTTAATTTAAAATAGTTTTTTTTTTCTCTAAAAACTGCATTTTACCTGATTTTGGCCTAGCACTCAAGCGTGGGGTCATTTATTGCACTGTTGTGATTATTTTGCTGCTTGTGTATCTCTGCTACCTTTAAACTACAATAAAAAAAAAAATCTTGCTTTTTCCCACTTTCTGAAAGTTAAGAAAGTTCAGTTACAGATTTGCTGTTCTGAACTGTTTGGAAGTTTCTAGAAGGCCAGTGCTTGCTTGGGCTAAAGGGAAGTCTCTGTGTTCACCAGTGGGAGTGGTTAACACTGAACAGCCTGCCTGTCCCTGGGGGAGTGGTTACTACCTAAAAGCTGCCTCGTGGTTTTGGCGTCTTTTCAGGATTGCTAGTTGTTGCTGAAGCACCAACCAAGGGGAGAAAATGCTGAGAGAAGAAAAGGAGCCAGTTTTTTACTGCTTTGCCGCCTACTTTTTGGCATTTTCCGGCTTGCTAAAGTTCATATCTGCAACAGTAACAGTACTTGGAACACATTTAGAGCTTGTTTACTGCATTTCCTGTATTGCGCTTAATTTAAAATCGTTTTTTTTCTCTAAAAACTGCATTTTACCTGATTTTGGCCTAGCACTCAAGTGTGAGGTCATTTATTGCACTGTTGTGATAAATTCTAAACTCCTTGATCACTCTGTCTTAAAACCCTACAACTCTCTTTATGCGTGGTTTTGCGCACTGAGCAGCATTGGGCAGCGTCGCCTAAACAGGTTTAAACTATTCCAGGCTCCACAAAGTCTGCTCTTCACTTTTTCCCTTAGAACTGTTCAAACTCTCAAAGTAATCACTCTATTCTCTTTCTAAAGCCCTGCACTTGCTCAGCTCTTATAAGGAAACACTAACTAACTAAAGCACTACACCCTCCTTGACTTCTCATTAGTATTAGGCTCCCGATTGGTGCTTCCTGATTAAGTGAAAAATCAGTTCCCTTCCCTAATCTGATCAGTAAAAAAACAGTTCCCTATACTAATCTGGTATGTCCAAGGGTCAGTTTCAAGGTTATTCTCCAGTCCAGCTGGTGAATCTAGGAATTTTGAGGCAATGTTACAATTGCCTTATGTACATAGACAACTCTCTCCTCCTTCCAACAAACTCTAATCCATGTGAGAGATGCAGTTACACAGCCAAACTGGAGGCAGAGCTCTCTCAACCCAATACTGGCACAGTCAGTCAGGAGGAAAAGGTAACCACCCACACCACAAATCCAGTCTCACACAGACCTATTGCATCTGCATACCCAACACAAACACACAAAAACATACTCGGAGGCTCTTAATAAAAATCTGCCTAAACAGCAAAGACCTCCTAAGCAGATATCCAAGTAACAGCCACCCCTCAACAATACCCACAAATCACATATCTCACAAAATCAGTGTGCCTCACAGTCACAGCCCTTAAGGCCAAACAACACACCAAATACACTTGTTATAGGGGACTCTATTGTCCGGCACACTGAAGTCCCGCTCACCAGACTGAGCAAGGAGAAGGTCACTGTAAGCTGCCTGTCAGGTGCCAGGATCCACCACATAACGCAAGCACTCAGGTCACTCCAAAGCAAGTACAAGTATGACTCAGTCACTGTCCATGCTGGTGTGAATGACCTGAGATGTACCTCCCTGGACTACATGAAATGAGAAATAGAGGAGCTCTCTGACCATGTGGCCAGGCTGGTATGACCCTGACTGAGTAGCATCTTGCCCTCACCAAGAATGATGCCACAGTATAAAGACAAAATGATCAGTTTCAACAATTGGCTAAAGTATTGGTGTCATTGAAAGGGGATCCAGTGTCTGTCAGCCTGGGATGACATGCTCAACAAGCCACGTTGCTTCGCTAGGGACAGCTTGCGCCGGTCAACCTTAGGCTTTCGTATACTGGCCAAGGATCTTGCCACCCCCATAGTGCCTTTTTTAAGAAAGGCTCAAAGGACAAACCAACCTTCATAGACAACCCAAGGATAAAAAAACTAAAGGTAATGCTACTCAATGCCAGAAGTCTAAACCACAAGATGCACGCACTCGAGGCTCTCCTCAGTATGGAGAAAATCGATGTCTGTGCAGTAACAGAAACCTGGTTCAAGGCTCCTGAGAGCACCCCAGCACTACCAGGTTATAACTCATACCATGCGTTTTGGCCCCAAAACTCAGACTGAAGCACAAAAGGAGGGGGAGTATCTATATTCATCAAAGATACCTACACCTCCAGGATAGTGGCACTGCACGAAGCATCGCAAACCATCCATGTGCAACTAACAGCGGGCAAAACTGCCTTTCAGTTTGTAGCCTGCTACAGAACACCCTCCCTATTACAGGAACCCCACTTGGCATTCCTGAGAACACTGGAGAATATGAAGGTCTCTCCAAGTACTGTTACTGGGTGACTTCAACTACCCAAACATTGACTGGGAAAACTACTGAAGCCCAAACACCCTCGCCCAATGGTTCCTTGAATTTATAAACTCTAACGCAATGGAACAACTGGTCACCACTCCCACAAGAGGGAACAACATATTGGACCTGGTCATCACCAACATGGGGACTCTATGTTCCACACCAGAGGTAAACCCCTCATTGGTAAGATCAGACCATAAACAAATTTCCCTGGACATCCATATCCCGTCCCCACCCCCAGCCAAGGAAGTCACTGTAAAGAATTACACAAAAGCCAACTTTGCACTTCTCAAGACTGAGGTGGAATCCTTCAAAGCTCCTGGGCCAGAGGATAATACAGCCTAATCCGCAGAATCCTTTACAAATGCATTCTATGAGCACCTGCAGGAATGCATGGATCGTGCTATCCCAAATGAAACCAAGACTCACTCCTCCAAAAACAGGAGACCGGTCTGGTGGACCCCGGCCATAAATAAGCTATACAACAGAAGGAGGAAGCTACTACATGACAGAGCAAAATCGCAAAAAGGGAAGGCATCTCTGATAAGTATTAGCAAGAAACTTCGATCCCTCATAAAATCATCAAAGGCCAGTTTTGAAAGAAACATTGCCCTACACACTAAAGATAATCACAAGGCCTTCTTTAGTTATGTCAGGAACATGGGTGGAAACTCCCAGATATGCTCTGAATTGTTGCATACCGGTACAAAATATACCAAACCTACAGACATAGCCAACATCCTGGCAGACAGATTCAGCGCAAACTTCTCTCCCCCTTCCCCCAAAGGAGCAAATGCCTATCCCAACTGAATGTAACCTCCCTGACACCACAGATGCACAGGTGAAAGCTGCCCTCTCCAAAGCAAAAAACACAGCATCTATGGGACCGGACAGTGTCCCAGGCTGCGTCTTACACGAGCGCCAAGAAGAACTGAACCCTCACATTTAAGTCACTGTTCAAACTTAGCCTTACTACAGGATATGTACCCAAAGAATGGCGTACAGCTACAGTGGTCCCACTCCACAAAGGTGGTGCCACAACGGACCTCAGGAACTATCGCCCCATAAGCCTGACTAGTCTGGTCTGTAAAGCTATGGAGCGTATTATCATGGAACTCATAAACAAAGACATTGGGAGCCTCCAGACACTGGACCCTACCCAATTCAGCTTTGTTAAGGGCAGATCTTGCCTCTTAAACCTAGCTGACTTCTTTGAAACAGTTACCAAAGCCATAGATGAGGGCAAGGTAGTCCACACAGCCTACCTGGACCTCGCAAAAGCCTTCAACACAATACCCCACTCGGGCATCATAAATAAGCTTACCAGCTTTAATATCAACCCCTATATCACAAGATGGGTTGCAAACTGGCTCAGGAATAGAACCCACATGGTCAGAATCGCAGGTGCCATGTCCAAATCCAAACCAGTTACAAGTGGCGTCCCACAGGGCTCAGTTCTGGGACCTCTCTTGTTTGGTATATACTTCTCTGAGGTTCAGGCTAACACGGGGGGATTATGGCTGACAAAGTTCGCAGATGACTGCAAACTGGGGGCCATAATTGAATCTCCAGCCGACACAAGCATCCTCCAAAAGGGTCTCACAGAGATGGATGCTTGGTGCCAGAGCCACGGCCTCAAGCTAAATGCTAAAAAGTGCATAGTCATCCCCTTTGGGAAAAACAAGGTGCCCACAAATTACCACATAGGTGGTAATCCATTAAGTACGGAAGAAGTAATTAGAGATTTGGGGACCAACGTAGATAGTAATCTCTCCTTTGATAATCACTTTGCCAAAGTGGTTAGAAAGACCTTCTATATAGCCCACCTTATCACGAAAAGGTTCGCATCTAGATCAAGAGAGGTCATTGTGCCCCTCTACTCGTTACTCATCAGGCCCATAACTGAATACAATGCCCCTTTTGGGATGTACCTTACCCGACACCTGCAGCAACTGGAGAGACCCCAAAAGTACCTCACCAAGAGGATCATGGGCTACAAACAGATGTCCTATGCAGCTCGACTAAAGAAACTCCAGCTCTACTCAGTTGCTTACCGCCTACTCAGAGGTGATCTATGCCTGACGTACAAAGCCATGTCAAACCCAGAATTAATGGACATGCTCCACCTCAAAAAATCCAAGTCCCTTAGAGCTACACGCTCCAGGGACTTAAACCTCAGCACAAAAATAAATAATATATGCTGGAGGGACAGATTCATTTCCTAGAGGCTCCCCTCACTCTGGAATAGAATCCCAATTCATGTTAGACATAGCCCCTCGCTGACCCTCTTCAAGCGAAATCTGGATGCGTGGATGGGAAATCACAAATTCACCCCTGGGATCTCTTCTGTGTCCCTGCTAGACAGAGGCACAGTAAACTAATCTTAAAGGGTACATTCTGTGACCTACTTTACAGAGGCACAGTAGGCTAATCTAATAGGGAGGCGGAAGCCAAATACACTCTGGCTAGGCTTATAAATGCCCTAGGGCAGATAGCCTAATATCTACCTATGAACCTATGAACATCATGTACATGATAGAGATACAAAGTTGTAGCAATAGTAAATAACATTACATGTTGTTGGCTTTAATACAATAACAAGATATTGATTATCAACAGTATATACAGAAAATGTTGCAAGTTAAGATAGTTTCTTGTCATTTAATATATTAGTAACAAAGTTATCAGACAAGATGTTAAAGTACGTAAAGACAGCTAGCTATTTCTGACTGTGGTTAATAGTGGTGGTAGTATAGTTGGGTTAAGAGTCTAGGTGGGGGGGTAAGGGTGGGGGTGTTAGTCTGGATTAGAACAAGGACAAAGCCAGTGCAAATTTAAGTGGAATTTGGGCACAGTCTTGAAAAGGCTGCTGGAAGGAGTAGTTATAGAGGGTGGAAGATTGTTCCAAAGTTTAGATATGGTACATGAAAATATGGCTTCTGCTGAGTTTTTCGGTTTGATAACAGTGAGTTGATCTTTGTTGCTTGATCTTAGGGGCCTAGTGGGGTGATAGGGTTGGAGAAGGGTCTGAAGGGAAGGGATGTTAAAGGGGTGGTTAATAAGTTTATGAGCGAGGGTGAGTTGATTAAAGGAGTTGTGGAATAGCCAGTTTAGTTCTTTAAGGGAGATACAATGATGGCTATGGTAGGAGGTTCCAGTGGCAAATTTAGCAATTTTGTTGCAACAAGCATCCAGCTTGTGTAGGTCTGTCTGTCTAAGTTTGGTAAGTATTGGGGATGCATATAGTGGGGTGGAGATTAGCTGGGAATTGGCTATGGAGATTCTAGCTGCCTTGGTTAGGAACTGGCAGCATCGATATAATGCACCAAGTTTCTTGTGAACTTTTTTTATTGTGAGAAATATGTGGGTGTCAAATCTAAGTTTGTTGTCTAATTCCACACCAAGTAATTTTGTGTGTTCTGATGGAGAGATGATGGTATTTTCTTTGGCAAGAATGTTGAAGTGGGGGGTGTTTTGGGTGGCTTTCTACAGAAGAGAATGATTCCTGTGTGATTTGTTGTAGTTCTGGTAGGGTGGTGGCAGAGCAGATAAGAGTGGAGTCATCTGCGTACTGTATAAGAGATGCTTGTGTGGTGGCAGTATGTAGGTTGGAATAGCAGAGGGCCAAGGATAGACCCTTGAGGAACTCCGAGAGTAAATGGGAGGTGAGGTGATGTGTTATTGTCCCAGATTACGGATTGCTGGTGTCTGTGTAGATAGCTGGGGAACCAGTTGCAGCTGGTTGTGAGAAAGAGAGGTTGGGGGAGAGTAGAGAGGAGTAGCTCATGAGATACCATGTCAAAGGCCTTTGACAGATCTAGAAATATGGCAGTAGAGAAGAGGCTATTGTTTTTGTGATGAAGTATAGTGTTGGTGAAGGAGAGCAGAGCGGAGGTAGTGCTGTGATATGGCCTGAAACTATGTTGGGTTTTGGAGAGGAGATTATTAGCTAGGAGGTAGTTGGAAACCTGGGTGTTGATACATTTTTCAAGTATCTTGGAGAGAGGGGAGAGGATAGCAATAGGGCGGTAATTGGAGAGGTCAGTGGAGGGGGTGCCTTTGTGGAGGGGAATGATGTGGGATATTTTCCATATCGAGGGAACATAGCCTTCTGTTATGGAACGGTTGATTAGAATTGAAATTAGGTAGGCTAGTGTATCAGATGCAATTTTCAAGTATTCAGAGGGGAGGTTGTCAGCTGCAAGTTTGGTGGGTTTTGACAAGTCTTTTTTTATGTTGGAGGTAGGTACTGAGGTGAAGAAAAGAGGAGTGGGGGGTTTAGGGTTAGGAGTTGGGGGAGCTGTTGTAGGGAAGTGTTTGTTTAGAGATGTTATAGTTTCAGTGAAGTGTTTGTTGAAGGATTCAGCAATACTGCTGGAGGAGGGTGGAATGGATGGCTGGGGGGTATCAACCTTCCCTGGGTGGAGGATACTGTTAACAGAAGACCAGAATTGCTTAGGGTTGTGGTTGGTAAAGTTTAGGGTGGATTTATAGCAG
Source organism: Protopterus annectens (assembly GCF_019279795.1). Taxonomy (NCBI): domain Eukaryota; kingdom Metazoa; phylum Chordata; order Ceratodontiformes; family Protopteridae; genus Protopterus; species Protopterus annectens. The sequence continues at coordinate 1,225,586,727 of NC_056741.1, read as the reverse complement.
AGGGATTTGTCTAATTTTATATGATTTTTGGCTTTATTGTGCAGTTCAAGGAATGCTTGCCTATCTGACTTATTTTTTGTTAGTTGCCAGTGCTCCCAGGCCTTATCTCTGGATTTCATTAGGGTTATGGTGGTCTTTTGTAACCATGGGGCATGCCTGGATCTGACATTTCTTACAGGAGCATGGGTGTTTAGGATGGAGAGGAAGGTACTGTTGAAGAAGTGGACAGCGTCATCTAGGTTGAGGTATTTTAGTGGTGACCAGTTAATTTTTTGCAGGGAGGAGATGAAGGAGTTGGGGTTGAAGTTGGACTTATTCCATATATGCCTGTGAATAATGGGCTTCAGACTGTTTATGTGGTGCTGAATTAGGAAAGTGGGGGAGTGGTCACTAAGACTGTCAGGTAGGCAGCCTGCTAGATAAGAGTGAGGGGCTTTGTTGACTAGGATCCAGTCAAGTAAGGTATGATTGTTAGGGTATTTGTTGATTTGGGCAGGGGATTGAATGAGTTGAGTGAACCCATGGAGATTAAGGTGAATGGTTGGGAGACTGTAATTACAGGATAGCCAGTTGATGTTAAAGTCACCAAGAATGATGGTTTCCTGGGGTAGAGATAGAGTAGCCCAGCTCAGGAGATTTTCTAGGGGTGTGATATTTTGCCCTGGTGGGAAACAGCATCCCATGATATTGATTGTTTTGTTTGGGTTTCGTTTGAGATTGGCATAAAGGATTTCTTTATTGTTGTGGTGAGGGGAAGATGAGTTCAGGAGTTGAATATTGAGGTGGTGCTTAAATATCAATGATATACTACCTCTTTTTTTGGACAATCTGTCTATGCAAAGGATGTTGTATTCAGGTGGAAGTATTTCATCACTTTGATGTGAGGTTTGAGCCAGGTTTCAGTTAGGAAGAGAATATCTGTGGAATATATGCTTATGCTGGCGTGTAGTTCTTGGATTTTTTTGCATATGCTTCTGATGTTTAGGGACATTATAAGTAGGTTGGTTGTTTTCTTGTTGGCTAGGAGTTAACTTGTGGGGGGGAGGGGGTTGCTTGGACTAGGGTTTGTGGTTGGGCTGGATAAGGGAGGACCAGGGTTTGGATGGATGTCTCCAGTGAGGGCTAGGTTATAGAGGGTGTTTAGGATATGTTTTATATGCATAGGAAATTGCTTATGGTATCTTAGAGATATTTTATTTTTGAGTGTGTTAGGTGTTTGTTAATGGAGTGTGTGTATTGGGAGGATGGTTTTGGTGGCAGGGGTTGTGTAGTTATAGTGTAAATGTTTGAGGGAGGGTGTTGAGAGAGTACAGTGGAAGTTGTTGGGGTATGCAACTGTGGAGTCTTGGTAGGATGTAATGCGAGCTAGAACTACGCAGGTTAGGATTGTTATTATATTAGGTAGTAGCATGATTGTATTGGATGTAGGGGGAGGGGTGAGTAGTGGTGTAGCCTAACTGCTGGCAATTAGGGGTGGGGTTAAGGCTAAGAATAAATGTAGGGGTACTTGGGGTGGGTGGGAATAGGAGGCAGGGAGGGGAGCGAAGTTAGCGTAGTGAACGGAGCGGGCTAGAACCCCCCCCCCAGGCTAAAGGTTGCAGGGTAAGTGCCTAAATGGCCAAATTGTTAGGAGTTATTAGAATCTAGTAGGGAAAATCTATCTATAGACCTGATTTCAACTGTGTCCTTTCTGGGTAGATACCTAGTTTGAAGCAGACAAAAAGTGGCAGTTTAAGTAGCTTTTTGCCTCTATTTTACAAGTGGGGAATTACAGTGTATCTTACTGGGTTACCTTTTTTCTCCTAGAGCTTTATCTTTGTTTACTGATAACTAAAAAGAAAAAGTTAACTGGGGAATGTATTTACAGCAGATGGGGGTGGGGGTGCAGCTGCATATATTATATATGAATAAATAATAAATAAAATAAATAAACTTTTTAAGTGTTGTTTGGTTCTACTTACTAAGGTGAATCATGGATTACTGGCATAGCAAAATTATGACATGTATCAGTAGAATACCTTAGCATAGCATAGGATTACTTAGTTACAACAATGGATGCAGAGTTTACATATGATTACTAGCAAATTGGAATATTCCCTATTCAGATATTACTGCTAAATAATTTTGAAGGTTTTTAAATTTGGCTCACTTTTATTAGAACTACATCTTATCTAGCTCATCTAATGATTGTCTGGCACAGATTTTCAGTAGTGGCCCCATTACTCCTCTCCTGCCCCATTCCCCACTGCTTCGTCATATAGACAAATTTATAGCTACTAGATCCATCTTCTTTCCATACATCACATGCCATGGTTATTTCAGTGCATAATACCTGCAAGTTCACTTACATTAATAAATGTAACTGCATACTACTGACTTAGCCATCATGTTTTACCTTTTAAACAGTCTCTGTCAAAAAGTATCTGCAAGCATCCGACTATTACTTAGACTAAAGGGCATGTGACTGCTACCTGGAAACAAACTGATGTCTCACACACACACACACACACACACACACACACACACACACACACACACACACACACACACACACACACACACACACACACACACACATCCTTTTACTCAGATGTACATACTGCATTTGACTTGCTTACATGCCTACTATCCTTGCCACTGACCTCTCGCGTATACTGCTCTACACACTGACTATCTGCACCCTTATGGTGGATAAACTCCCCAAATTTCTTCACATCTGCATAAATAAATCCATTACATTCACTTCTCAGACTATGCTTTCCCACTCTCTCTCCGTCCAAACTTATGTTTACACCAGTAACTTATTCCCTCTACTAGCAACACTATGACTCCTCTAAGATTGGAATATATACATTAACCATGTCCCTCCAAGCTTATGATAGCTAGTTTGAACATTTGTAGCATAAACAATAAATGGTCACAGTTACATCTTTGCCTTCTCCACAACAACCTTTCAATACTGGCCTCATTTGAATCTTGGTTTAAATAGGATTCCTAGGTACTCCCATATATTATCCAAAACTGTACAGTAGCCTATAGCAACTGCCACAGAAAAAGAGATGGAGGTGGATTACTTATATTTGCAAAAATGTATGGTACTGTGACACAGTTCTTACCGAGGGAATCAATGCTACCCCAACACACACACACACACACACACACACACACACACACACACACACTGGAATCTCCATCATGCAACTGTATCTAAGCATGGCAGAGTTTTCATTGCCACACTATATTCAAATCCCTCTACTTTCACAATCTTCAAAATTATTCTTGACAAAATACTTAACCAAACATAATAAAGTAACCATTATTCAGGCCACCTGAAACCTACACTCACCATACTTTCTTCCTCTAGGAATCTAACTCAATTAGTTAACAAAGGCACTGGGTTATAGCAAGCCTCTAACAAACTCTCATTAATAGACATTTCATCTGGCAAACAACATGGCATTAGCTTCAAATACAGTACCATAACAGCTACCTTTTCATTCATTAAAGACATACACTGACTTTGAAAAAGGGAAACTCACAGAGGCAATTTTCATAGACTTAAAATGGGCCTTTGCACGTGTAGAGAACACTTGCTTATTAAAGCTTGAACATATGTTCTGCTTCAAAAACAATCCACGTAGTAGACATTTTACCATCTCCTCCAATAAACAGCATTAGTACTACAGATATAGGTATACCCCAATGCTCTGTTGTCTGCCCACTCCTATTCTCCAAGGAACTCTTCAATCTTACCAGTTTGATTTATACAAAAGGTATAATGATTACTAATGCAATATCTTCTACTTGGGAAACTCTGCACTTCAAGAGAACTTTAAAAATCTCTGCAACTGGCTTCAAACCAACAAACTTTTACTAAATGCTACAATAAATCAATAAAAAATAGTGCTACTTAGAACCAATAAAAGATTTTCCTCAACACAGCCATTTAATATACCCAACAGAGAATAGCCACCCAAGCTGCCAAACAAAAAATATATTGGACTAACACTGGAACAAGCCTTATCGTACCTCCCCAAAAAGTACTGACCTCCATCAAAGTAGCCTACAAAAGTACAGTTGTGTACCTACCATAAATGTAGATGTTCGAGTGTATTCACGGTTGCAGTCATTACACTTTGGTTATCCTGCTGGCAGGTGACCCGCAGTCGGCCCGAGTTCCAAAGTCTTGGTCCGGCGTCGGCTGCTGTCGCCTCTTCCCTGACATCAGTGCGCCAGGGCTATAAAAGTTGCAACCAATGCCATTTTCTTCAGTTTTTCTTGCCCCAGATGTCAGGTGCCCCCAGATAGGAAGGCTGGAAGATAAAATTATGCCAAAAAACATGCATATAGTACTATAAACATTTCCTTCATCTACAAGAAAATACACCACATAGGTTGTATAGAGTTGAGAAGTACAGAAAAGTCCCAGCAATGAAAAAAGGGGGATGGTGGGTGGGTAACCTGGACTGCAACAGCGAATACACTCGAACATCTACATTTATGGTAGGTACACAATTGTACTATGTTCATTGTGTTTCACTGTTGCAGTCATTACACTTGGGTAGAATCCCAAAGCTGAGGTTGGGCGTCTGGGTCTAAATTGGATTTGGAGAGGCTACCAGGCCCTGCAGAACTGCAGTAGCAAAGCCTGCTCTGGATTTAGAGTAGAGAGGTCAGTGGTAGTCCTTGGTGAAAGTGTGCACTGAGCTCCAGGTTGCAGCTTCTAAAATGTCTTTGGTTGGTACTCCCCTGAGGAAAATTGCTGAAGTGGATACTGCTCTGGTAGAATGAGGCCTAATGTCCTTAGGCACTGATTTGCCATGTTGTGCATAACAAAAGCGGATGCAGTGTCCTATCCATTTTGAGATTGTCTGCTTTGTAATAGGCTTTCCTTGTGATCCTGCAGCATAGGCTACAAACAGTTGCTCAGTTTTTCTCAAAGCTTTTGTTTTGTCCAAGTAGAATCGTAGCTGTATGTGTATATCCTAAGCGTGCAGAAGTCTCTCCCCTTTATTCTGGGGATTTGGGTAGAACATAGGTAAATGAATGGTTTGGTTTAATGCCACATTGGAGACCACTTTTGGCATGAATGTTGGGTTTGTCCTAAGAGAAACCCTGTCCTGATGAAAAATGATGAAAGGTTCCACAACTATTAATGCCTGTAACTCTGAGACTCTTCTTGCTGAAATTATTGCTAGGAGCAGAGCAATTTTCCATGATAAGAATTTTTGATCAGCTGTGCTGGCTGGTTCAAAAGGAGGTAGTGTGAGCTTTTCTAAAACAAAATTGAGATCCCAAGTTGGTACTGGTGCTCTCCTTGGGGGTCTTATATTTTTTGCCCCTCTGAGGTACTGTCGTAGTAGAGGATGTGAAAAAATAGGAGGTTCTGTATTGTAATGAGCTGAAATGGCAGAGGCATGGATTTTAATAGATGAGAAAGATAGGCCCTTGTCCAGCATCTCAGTTAGGTATTGTAAAATCTGAGGTATATTAGGGACAAGTGGTTCGAGTCCTTGTACCTGGTTCCAAGCACAGAATCTCTTCCATTTTTCTGCATAAGATTTCCTAGTGCTGGGCCTCCTGGCTTCTAAAATGACATCCACAGCAGCTTTATAGAGAGGTACAGTCTGAGTGGCTACATTATCTGCCATGCTGCCAGGTTTAAGGTTCTGAGTTGACTGTGCAGAATCTGATTGTTTTGTTGTGTCAGAAGATAAGGAATTTGAGGATTGGGTACCAGTGCTGGCGTGGCCAGTCTGGGGCAATCAGGATAATTTTTGCCCTTTTCTTGTCTGACTTTTAGTAGCACCTTGGTAAGAAGCGGCATCGGAGGGAAGGCATAGACTGTTAGGCCTTTCCAGCTGAATGATATAGCATCCACTTTCCATGCTTGAGAGTGATAAGTTCTTGCGCAGAATTTCTGTATTTGGCAATTGTGAGGGGAGGCAAAAAGATCTATGTCTGGGCATCCCCATTTCCTTGTTATCATGCTGAATACTTGTGGATTGAGCTTCCATTCGTGAGGATCCATGAGATGTCTGCTTAGTTCGTCTGCCAGTGTATTTTTTGTTCCTGGCAGGAATTGTGCCTGCAGATGTACTTGATAGGTCAGTGCTGTGTTCCACAAAGTCATGGCTTGCCTGCATAGGGGGTAGGAATGTGTGCCCCCCTGCTTGTTTATGTACCACATAACTGTGGTATTGTCCGTCTTTATTAATAGTTGTCCTGGATGTAGTAGGTCCTTGAAAGCTGTCAGGGCATTCTGTACAGCTAGCATCTCTTTTTGATTGATGTGAAGATGCATTTGTTCCTTGGGCCACGTGCCCTGAATACATTTTCCTGCCATATGTGCCCCCCCCCAGGCATAATCTGATGCATCCGTTGTTAATGTCTGCCTGGCTGTTGGAACGGTGAAAGGCTGTCCCTTGTTGTGGTGACAGTCCTGGGACTACCATCGAAACTCCTGTTGTAGGCAGGGAATTAAAGTTATGATTGTCTCCAGGCTGTGACAATGCTGAGTTCAAACACTTTTTAGATACCATTGTAGTTTCCTCATATGCAGTTTTGCATATGGAATTAGTAGAATGCAGGATGCCATGAAGCCCAGGGCATGCAGAATTTTTCTTGCAGGGAGCTGGTTTTTTTTTTGCCATCATTTGAAAATAATGAGTCAGTTGCCTTTGTTTGTCTGGCATGAGATAAGCCATCTGAGCAGCTGTATTTAAGCTTGCACCCAGGAATATTATCTCTTGAGAGGGCACTAGTTTTGATTTCTTTTCGTTTACTGTGTACCCTAGGCAAATTAGTAATATTTTTACAAACTCCAGATGCTTTAGAAGAATGGCCTTGCTCTCTGCTTGAATAAGGCAGTCGTCCAAGTAGGGATATGTTTGAATTCCTTTTTGTCTACAAAATGCAATTACTGGTGCCAGGCATTTTGTGAAGACCCTGGTAGCAGTAGATAAGCCAAAGGGCAGTGCAGAGAATTGGTAATGCATTGGAGCCTGCTATGAATCTGAGGTATCTTCTGCAAGATTGTCTGACTGGGACATGCAGGTATGCCTCCTTGAGGTCCAAAGTAACTAGCCAAGCCTTCTTGCCCAGCATGGGCAGAAATTGCTGTAGTGTTAACATTTTGAATTTTGGAACATCCAGGAAAGTATTCAGGATTGACGGGTCCAGTACTGGTCTCCAGGCTTTGTCCTTTCTGGGTACTAAGAAAAGTTTTGAGTAAAATCCTTGTCCCTGTTCTTGCTGTGGAACTCTTTGAATAGCTCCCATGTCCATAAGAGCAGCAATTTGTTTTTGTGCCTCTGCCCATTGGTTTTGTGGAGGGTCTGGCATACCTTTTGATTTTGGAAGCGTAAGTGGAACTTGTAACCCTGAGAAACAATATTAAGCACCCATTGGTCCTGGGTGATCATGTGCCACTTTGAGAAAAGTGCTAGCTTCCCCCCCTAGGGGTGCTGCCAAAAGGTAAGTGCTTGGCATTTGTATAGAGGGAAGTCATTGGGACTGTTTCCTATAAGGTTGTGATTTGTCTTCCCCTCCTTTGGGGGCTGAAGCACCCCATTGTTTAGGTCTGTAGGAGCCTTGGGGCTGAGATCTGCCTCTTGGGCATCTGTATCTACCTCTTTATGGCCTGTCTGACACTGGAAAGGACCAATTTTTTGAAGGTCAGTTTCTGCTAAATCTAGATGGTTGAATCTGTAAGAAATCTTTCACTGTCTGCATTGATTTTGCTTTATCCTCCATTTTCTTTAACACTTCTTCTGCCTTAACACCAAAGTATCATGCTGCAGTGGAGCATTCAATAATTTTACTTTAACATGGTCAAGTAAACTTTGTTCTTTCAACCAAGCATGCCTTCGAATAACAGAGCCTGTAACTGCGGCTCTACAAGAAGCCTCTAATGAATCAAAACCACATTGCAGAGTATGCTTTCCCACTTGTTCAACTGCATGCAATAAATCCTGCATTTCCTTACTGTCAGGACTTTCTGAATTTGAAACCATTTTCTGTTTTAACAATGACATGAGGTACTGTTGATATTTAAGCATGTGAAACTGGCAGTTTAAAGCTCTTACAGCTAAAGTAGCAGAATTGTAAACTTTTTTCCCCCATCTGTCCAGAGCTCTGGAAGCCTTAACCCCTTTAGGGCCCTGAGAAATCGTTTCTGGGTCTGCAGTGGGGTTTTTGTAAAGACATTTGTGAGAGTCACGGACCCTGTAGTACCTGTCTGGCTTGACTGGTGCAGGGGTAAAGAATCAGGAGACAGACAGGATTCAGAAAAAACATCATCAACAATATCAAGCACAGGGGGGATAGCCAGGGACCTGTGCTGAGGCAATAAAAGGAAGTCTCTGAGCCTTTTCTTGGATTGTGAATAATCCTGGCTCTCCCAATGGAAATGCTCCCTCATGGTGTGCAGGGTTTCCCCAAAAGAATAATCCTCAGGCGGAGAGGCTGAAGGTATAGACTCTTCTGCATCAGAGTCCTCATAGGGAGGGAGAGAATATCCCTGATCAGAAGAGGTATCAGAAGAAATGGAAACCTGGTCAGAGGAATCATAGGTCTTGCCTAGGCCTTTTGTCAGGAGTGGGATGGGAACCCCTGATTAAAGTAATTAGGTCGTCAGATTTTAAGCATCTGTTTCTTTGGCATGGATGACTGTTCTGGAGAATGCTGTACTTGTTTCCTTGTCTTTAATGGTGTTTTTGACTTTGCCTTGGCTGCTGTAGTGGGCTTAATTGTAAGCTGTGAAGGTCTGAAAACATCCTCAGAAGCAGATGGCTGCTCAGCGGCTCCGGACCCATCTGAGGGAATAGTTTCCGTAGACCCAATACCTTGAGTTTCCACAGGCCTCAGTGTATCCATGTGGCTGTCGGTTACGGCCTGTGGCTCTGAGGTAGCGGGTGTCAGGGGCTGCGAAAGCACCTCACTGAGAACCGGCGACTGGCCTTGAAGAGGCTTTGTCGTCGGTTTTGGACCTCGGATGCCTGTCCTTTTCTTTGTCTTTGCATTTTTTATAAATTCTGGTCATCGGTTGTTCCGACAGCATTATGTAATTAAACCTTCGGCCACAGTAATGTAAAGCAAAATCAAACCGACGTTTAATTGTGCATTTATTGAATCTAGCACAAAACCAACAACTGGTAACGTCGTGGTCAGGGCCTAGGCAAGGAATACAGTAAGAGTGAAAGTCCTTATGAGGTATTTGCGTCCCACAAGAAATACAATTATTAACTTTTACTGACATCGGTCTGGAGCAAGAAAAAGTTTCCCTAATGGGGTACTTAGCTTTATTGAAGACTTCGGTTCTGAAACTCAATTTTGAAAATCTCAGGAGTCGGCCAACCGGCACTTGCGAACTGCTTTTGCTTCGGGCACCGCGCGGGAAGAAAGACTGAAGAAAATGGCGTTGGTTGTAACTTTTATACCCCTGGCGCACTGACACCAGGGAAGAGGCGACAGTAACCGACACTGGACCAAGACTTTGGAACTCGGGCTGACTGCGGGTCGCCTGCCAGCAGGATAACCAAAGTGTAATGACTGCAACAGTGAAACACGATGAACATCTATTATACCAATTGAATAAGGAAGCTAGACATGCCATGTCATTTTAACCCCTCTGCCTGTTGAGCAGACCCTCTCTCAAAGTAGTGGCCTATTTGTTCACATCACCATGGTTAGAGCTGAGAAGAGCTGTCATTGAGGCAACCATGAGAGGATGTTTAGTTTTTCTTTTGTGGCCCCATCCCCACCGTGTATGCCTGGTAACACAACCAGGGATCATCATGCAATGGACATTAGCAAGGATGTATCACTAACTTACACTAGCTGATGCACTTGAGGGGATACTGGTCTCCATCTGGTATTCATCCCAGGAAAGTGTGGCCCAGGCATACCCTCCTATACCCTCCCCCAGAGGAGAGACAAGCTGCTTAAGCAACATCACTCCTCCCTCATGCCAGCTCCAGGCACCACACCCACTACTCAAAATCACATCACTAATGGTGTAGTCAGGGCTTTATCCTTCTATACCAATGGAGCTAGCCCACTGCCACTAAGGTATTCTTCCTAAGGCTTGAATATTCCATGCCTATCACTGCACTACAATATTCTCAAAACTAGCTGTTCTCCAGTTGATGTGTTGTTAGTGCTATCAGGCACAAGAATATGCCCACAAAGTTTCTTCTTTCTTTTTGTGTTATACAATCGCTAGTACTTTTAAGGACTAAGGGCTGACATTTTATTTTACCTTTTTCTCTACTGTGAGTTGCAAGGGGCTGAGAGGGTGTCTGTATGTGGGAGCTGTTTGGTAGGAGCCACCAGTCAATCAGGCTCCTTGGAGGGGTTGTTTAACCTGCTCTCAGCAAACAGATGCAGCCAATGTGTTGTTAGTGTTATCAGGCACAGAAGTGTCTACAAAATTTCTTTTGTGCCTTTCTTTTTTTTGTCTAACCTCTAGTCCCCTTAAGGACTAAGGGGTGGCATCTAGTGAGAGTTACAAGGGACTGAGAAGGGTTTTGTTTGTTAGGACCCACTAGCTAATCAGGCTCCTTGGATTAATTTTAAGTTACATCAGAGAAGTATGGATTAACTGGATGACTTTTGTTTAGGAGACTTGGTTAGTTGGAGGCTTTCTTACACAGTGCTTCCTTTGCAAAATGTACAGCAGAGATACAAGCGAGTGGTTGTCAAGTGAAATATACTGCACTAGGTATATAAGCTTTATTTGGTCAGATCAAGCTATAGACGCTAAAGTTAATAGTAAAAAGTAGGAATATTTATCCAAAGGTGTCTGTTGTAAAGAACCTTGATGTTCAAACAGTTGTAAGTGGTTTTAGCATTTGTAGATGAAGGTACACCAGTCAAATATTTAGGTGATACACGTAATAATTCAGATAGCCTTTTCAGGATGATCAAATGCATGTTACTCATAAAAATGATGCTGTGTTCAGATGCAGCAAAATGTGATTATTCTTCATAATTTATCTGAAAGTATTAATACTATAAGTGAATCAGAATCTGTCAAAACTCTGGAAATGCAGGAAGCTACTGGACCTGGTGTTCATACATGTGAGAAGAGTGCAGATTTGAACTCTAGCAGTAAAGATTTAGATGTAAAATGTATTAATGGGGACTCAGGTAAGAATTTGCTAAAAGGAGCTGCTTGTACCAATAAAAGGTGAAGGAATGAGACTGAGTGTGTTGACAATGAGGAAGTAGTTTTGGAATGTAATAAGAAAAAAAGAGAACAGCTTGGGGTGGGTATTGCTGGTGAAGAAAGTTATTAGACCACAGTTCATCTAATTTGAAGTTAGAAACATCATCTTTTGTTAAGATTGTTAAACCTGGGGTATAGTCTCAAGTGCTGATTATAAGGGATTCTATGCTATGCAATTTATGTGACACATTACTAAGAATTCAGTGGATCTGGGTTACTGTGACATACCTGAGAGGTTGCACTATCTCAGATATTAGACAAGCATTGGACAGGCTTTCAAAAAAATAAAGGTTTGAGTTATGATATGGTAGTATTGATGGCTGATGTGGGAACTGGATTTGATACAATGATTAAGGGCTTCACCTCTTAGATACAAGGTACGAGGTTTGGTTTTGATCTCAGAATATTTGCTAGGCTTAAAATGGCTCTTCAGGGCAGTTAGCCTAGTATGAATATATTAACGTTCAGTTTACCAGAGCTGCACAGAGTTTGGCAACTATAGCCAGAGAGTGCATCTGAACAGAAATCAAAGGCATCCACTAAATTCAACTAAAAAATAGGTATATTTTATACCTGCATTGTACTTTGTGAACTGTATTTAACTGAACTGCTGCTTCACTTCTACTGTTTTTTTGTTGTTGTTGAGACTGTTACTCAGCACTTTGAATTTTGTAATACACCTTATTTACCATAGGCTAGATTTAGACTTGCCAAATCTAGACTGTTTGGTATCACTCGTGCACTACAACCAATCATCTTACATTAAAAAGGCCCTCCTGCACCCTTGTGGCAGAAGGGTGTAGCCCAGGAACCATACGTGTTGGGGATTGCTGGAAAAAGGTCTTAGTTTTGGTCTTTCCTATTGGTTGGTTTGTGTTAAACCTGTTTAACTTCGCTTGTATTTAAGTCTCGTATTTTTGCAAGTTGTCGCTCAGTTTAACAGAGCTACTGAGAGTTTGGAGATTTTAGCCAGAGATCCAGAGTGCATGTGAACAGAAATCCAAGGCATCCGCTGAATTCAACTGAAAAAAATAAGCATATTTTATATCTGCATTGCACTTTGTGAACTGTATTTAACTCAATTGGCTTTTCATTTTGCTGTTTTACTATTGAGACTGTTATTCTGCACTCTGAATTTTGAATTTTGTAATATCTCTGCCTTATTTAGCATTGGCTTGATTCAGACTTGCTGAATCTAGACTGTTTGGCATCGCTTGAGCACTAAAACCAGCCATCTTACATTAAGAAAACCTTCCTGCAACCTTGTGGCAGACGTGTGTAGCCCAAGACCCATCTGAGTTGGGGACTGCTGGAAAAAGATTCAGTTTTGGGCTTTTCTATTGGTTATTTTCTGTTAAAACTGTTTAACTTTGTTTGTATTTAGGCTTTTCTACTGGTTAGTTTGTGTTAAAACTGTTTAACTTTGCTTGTATTTAAAGTTTGTGTTTACGTGTAGCTGTGCACCGTGCAATGAGGTTTAGTGCTGCCGTGCATAGATGTAAACACCCTGAAAGACAATTTTCCCTAGATATCTGCTGGGGATCCCTGCCAAACTCTTCTGCTGCTCTGCAAACAACTCAGTTGCAAACTGAGAGTGTTGCTGCAGTTTTTAACCCTAGCCTACTACAGAACAGACCCTTTTGTTAATCCTAGAACAAAACCTGGTCTAACTAGCCCACTCTCCTCTAGTAATTAAAGTATGATCCTACCATCATGGATGGTCAGTTTCCCACCATTTCTCTGGCCAGCCTGATTGACATGGGCTTTCTATGGCAATGTAGTAATTACATCATGTTTACTGACAACCACTTACTCCTAAAACAAGCAAATACAATATGAGAGAGATGTGTATACATTATAAATTTGGAGTCAGTTCTCTCATGTAACAACAAGCCAGATATCAAACAAGTTCTAAGCACACACACTTCACCTCTTGTACATATCAAGCACACAACACATAAACCCACATAGACGGAGGTAATCCCTAGAAGCCTATCAAAAGATCAGAGACCTCCCAAGTGCAAACCTATTGCACACACTACAGAGCCAATAGAATCCACTACACATAACACACACACACACCAGTGTCTCAACTAATAAGCCCCTAAAGCTGAACATCTCAAAACCAAATGGTCTGGTCATAGGTGACTCAATACTGAGACAGACAGATGTCCCCCTCACCAGGCTGGACAAGCAGAAGGTCACAGTTAGCTGCTTGTCAGGTGCAGGATCCGTCAAATGATGCACAGACTTAATCCTCTCCACAACAAGTACCAGTATGACTCTGTGATAATCCATGTTAGGTTGGATGACTTGAGACATACCTCTCTGGACTACATGAAGAGAGATATGACTGAACTCTCAGATTATGTGAATAAGCAGCATTCTACCTTCACCCAGGATGATGCCTCAATACAAACAAAAAATATGACTGACTAAAAATTGGCTTAGTTTCTGGTGTCAAGTCCAGGGGTATCCAGTATCTGTCAGCCTGGGAAGACATGGTCGACAGACCATGCTGCTTTGCCAGGGATGGTCTTCACCTGTCACCTCTTGGCTTTTGGTTACTGACAAAGGCACTTGCCTCCTCATAGTGCCTTTTTTAGGCAACATCACAACAAAATTTCAAATGTAAAAAATTCCACTCGAGACAAATTCAAGGTTATGCTGCTTAATGTTATAAGTCTAAAGTCTGAGCCGTCACTGAGACAAAGTTCAAGGCTGCAGACAGCACCCTGGCTGTGCTAGGCTACAATGCCTTCCAACCATTCAGACCTTCAAATGAGTGTGAAATAACCAAAGGCAGTGGTGTATCCATCTTCATTAAGGACAAATACACCTCAAGACTAGTTAAACAATATGACTCTCTTGAACTACTCCAAGTCCAACTAACTGTAAGTAAACTCTCCCCCTTCCACATCACTGTTAGCTATAGGTCCCCCACTATGAACCAAGAGAAACACACTGCCAACCTGGACTTATTACAGTCATTCATTATACAACCAAATACCTTGGTCATGGTTGACCAACTATCCTTCCACAGATTGGGAGATATATACGAGGACAAACATGCTTTCCCTGAGGTTCCAGGACTTTGTCAATACCAATATTCTGGAACAGATAGTCATACCCCAACAAGGGACTCAAATGTCCTAGACTTTGTAATCACAAATATGGGAGGTCACTGCACCTCCCCCAGTGTGTTGCCCTCCCTGGTAAGGTCTGATCATAAATCAGTCTCTTTGAAGCAACGATCGGACCTGACTCCCCCCCACCCCACAGGAGCCAAAATTATGAAAACATTTTCCAAAGCAAACTACAGCCTACTAAGTAATGGTATAAATAGTTTTGAGCACCCTGCTAACACAGTCAACTACTATGCAGAGGTGTACACAAATACCCTGTGTAAACACTTATACAACTGTATAAACTCGGCTGTACCTGAACAGATCAAAATCGGGTCCTCCCGAATAAACAAGCCAACCTGGAGGACCTCAAGTATAAACAGGTTATATAACAAGAGGAAGAAACTGATGTCTAAGAACACGAGGGAACTAACTCTGCAGAGGAAGAACACCTTCCACAGCATCAGCAAGCAAATCAGATACCTTGTAAAGTCCTCTAAAGCTAATTACGAAGCTAAATTAGCATCACTAGCTAAGGATAATCATAAGACATTCTTTAGCTACATCCGAAATGTGACAGGGAAGGCCCTACTTTGTGTCAAACTAGTAGTGGATGGTACTGCTCAAACTAGTAGTGGATGGTACTGCTCATACTGAACCTGAGGAAATTGCCAACCTGCTAGCTGACGGAATTCGTGCAAATTTCACCCTCCTGTCCCCACCTGTCATACCTGAAAACATACTAGCCACCAGTCCACTACCTATTATCTCTAAAGAGCATAACATATCCACGCTCTCCAAGGCCAAAAACACAGCCTATATTAAATACTCGTGGCTCCAGATCACTTGATACTTTTATATACTAGACAGCTTAAAACAGGACAGTGCAGAACCACTTGGCACTCTCTAACTACAACCTAAGTGCTGGCTTTGTTCCTGGGAACTATAGACACACAAGCTTAACCAGCCTTATCTGCAAGGCCATGGAAAGAATCATCATGGACCTTAATAACAAAGACATAGGTGACCTTAAAACTCCTGACCCAACCCAATGTGGCTTTATTAAGGGTAGATTATGTTTATTAAACCTGGTAGACTTGTTTGAGAATGTCACCAAAGCCCTGGATTAGGGCAAAACAGTACATACCACCTATCTTGACTTAGCCAAGGCTTTTGGCACAAGTCCCCATTCAGGTATCATTGAGTAACTTTCCCAGCTGGGGATTAACCCATAAGTCAGTAGATGGGTAGCCAACTGGCTCACAGACAGAATGCATACAAAGTTGGGGATTACACCTCTACCAGTAGACCATTTTTACCAGTTGTATACCACAAGGATCTGTGCTGGGCAATCTACTGTTTCAAATCTATTTCTTGGAAGTCCAGGTGAAATTAGATGGCCTGTGGATTACCAAATTCACTGATGATTGCAAATTGGGTACAGTCATTGAGTCCCCTAATGATGTTAACATATTACAAATGGGGCTAACACAGACAAAAAAAACAATTGGTGCCAAAGCCATAGTCTCAAACTAAATGTACAAAAGTGCATCATCATCCCTTTTGGCAAAGGGGATGTCCCTGCAAATTACAATATAGACAGTAGCCCCCTCAGCTCAAACCCAGTGGTGCGAGACTTGGGAACACAGGTTGACAGCAACCTAAACTTCGATCGCCATGCAGCCACAGTGATAAGGAAAGCTTTCTACATTGCACACCTCATAAGTAAGGGATGTTAAAGCTCCTCTGTACTCAACCCACATCAGACCACTAAGAGTATAATGCTCCCTTCTATAAGTACCTCACCAGACATCTGCAACAGTTAGAGACACCACAGAGATTTCTCACCAGGAAAATACAGAGCCTTCAAAACATGACCTATGTGGATAGAATGAAAGCTCCGTCACTGTACTCTGTACCTTATAGGCTGCTGACCTTGCCCTAATGGAAATGTTACACATCTGCAAGTCAAATGTGACCAGATTCACTCGCTCCAAGAATCTTAACCAAGCTTCTGACATTAACAAAACATGTTGGAGAGACAGATATGCCTCCCAGAGATTGTCACTCCTCTGGAATAAATTCCCAATTCATGTGAAGCAACGCTCCCTCCTCAATGACCCTATTTAATCAAAACTTGGATAATTGGATGGGAGACTGTAAATTTACCCTAGGTGTGGCACCTATGTCCCTCTCGGACAGGGGCAGTTGGTGCTGATCGTTGACTTGCAATGCAAATATAGACCATCTAACATTGTCAATTATGGAATACGGATGTTACACAGCTAGGCTTGTATAGGGTCTAGGGCCATTAGCCTAATAACCTCCTATGATAATAGTGATTTTGCTAAAATCAATCTAGATCCATTTAAGTAAAGAGATTAGGGCAATAATTGCTTTAAGAAGTAAAATTTAGACTTTTGCTGTGTTATTACTCCATCTTACATTGGTCAAGTGTGATGATAAATCAGGATAGAGAAATGACCAACATTTTTAGAAAGCATGCTTTTGTTAAAGCTTTAAGGATGTTAACCCTTTGGGAGGGACATGCTGGTAAAAATGGATGTTTCTGTAGTGATAAGTTCCATTTAAGGACATAAAGGCAACAGAATGGCTGGTCAAAAGATGACAGTAGAGGTTAAATCTTTTTTAGGGTTGTCCCATACCAAACAAGAAAAGAAGCATTTCTCAAACACATAACAAGCCAGTTATGAATGGAGGTCGATTATAATCCTATAGGTTAGGACTGACTCATTGGTAAGTAGTTTTGTTTTACCATACACCTATTAATTTTTTAGCTACAGCTCTGAATTTTGGAAAATTATTCTTAGTTTTTTTTTTTTGTAACCGGTATCATGTAATTGCAGGGGAAACAAATGCTACAGGAAGGCATAAGTTGGAAAGTACCAAATAATAGCTCTACTGTGGTAGACAGAATTTTGGGGACAGTGTCCTCTTTCACTATACACTGGTTATTAATGGGGCTACTAGAAAAGAAAACCTTTGTATGTAGTTTGGATTAATGAAAAAATAATGATTACATGCTGTAATATTGTACAAGATCTTGGGAATTCAGATCATAAGGGATTGAGTGTATTTTTAAATACCTAGTCATAAAATTGAATACTGAATGTATGGTATCAAAAATATATTGTAGTGCTAATTAATAAAGAAATAATATCTTGGAAGTGGAAAAATATTATGGATGGTAAAAGTAATAAGAGTAAATGGTCTATTTTTAAAATGTTATATACATGTTAATTGAAAAAAAAAATGCTACAATGTAAATTGAGAAATGAAACAAATAATTTTCAGGTCTAATGGCCTACAAAGGTCTCATAAGCTAAGAGGTTAGTGAAGCACTAGTGACAGACTGATAAATAGACTCCCAGTAAGAAAAATAGGATACTTTAAGAAAAAGCCCCAAAAATTCAGGAAGTTAGTTCGTAAAAGCAGGAAAATTTATGAACACGGAGTGGCTGATAATTCAACCTATAACAGAAAAAACTTGCTTAGACATTTTGGAAGTTATGGAAAAGATCAAGTGTCTAATTGACGTATAAGGAACATGGAGAAAATATTTACTGGCCCAAAGGAATTTGTTACAGTATTTGCCAATAATTTATTTGTTGGGGAAGGGGATACAAATAATGTTGCGTCTTTCGGCTTTTCCCAGTTAGCGGTCGCCACAGCGGAACTCCGGCCCGCTAAAGATTGGTAGTTGGTTTTTACGTGCCGAGTTACCAGCCCTGACGCACAACCTTCAACGAAGGTACACCCATTCACGCATGTCTCCACGCAGAAAACGCTCTAGCTGAGAATCGAACCGGACCGCATCTTACTGTGAGGCGACAACGTTACCGCAGCACCACCACCGCATATGTTGATTCCTATTCTATTTTTTTTTTTCATTTGGAAAACATAGTGAAGATTGACCTACAATTGGTTCTAATGACATTAGAATGTCCTTAAAGGCTATTAAGTAAAATTCTGCAGCAGGACCAGATGGGTTTAACAGGTTGTGGATAACTCAGCAGATTGTTTAGCTGAACTTTCTCGAGATTCTTTAGTCTATGGACATGTGCCTGCAATTTGGAGGGAGGATACTGTACTCATCCCAAAGTCAGTAAATGGGTTTCAGGTTGAAGATTTTAGCTCTAGAAACCTAACTTGTACCTTGTCTGAATGTTTTGAGAGAATCATATTTAATATTATTCAAGCTTCAGGCCCTGGTTTTGACCTTCACTGACATACTTTAATCTCTGGTTGAAGGTGTTTGACTAATCTGTTGAACTTTTATCAGAATGTTTTCTGCTCACTGGATATGGGCCTTTCTTTTGATGTTGTTTATCTTTGCCTTTGCAAAGGCGTTTCAATCTGTCCCACATAATGTTATTCTGGATTGTATGCTCAATATTAATATTAGTCATTACATTAGTCGGGTAGCAAATTGGTTGTTAGGACAAACATTTGTGGTCAGTGTGAAGCATGATATTTCTAAATCTAAGGCTGTTTCTAAGGGGGCTCCTCACGGGCTTGTGATGGAGTCTGTTTTGTTTGGAATTTTTATGATTTGATTTTCAGTACACAATAACATATGGTCTTCTCCCTTTTAATTTCTCCAAATCTTTGGGGTTTCTAATACCATGACGGGAATGGACCCCATTCCTAAGTCAAAGTACAATTAAAGTTCATGAAATTAGTATTGTTTCAGTCTTTGATGTCAGCCAAAAGTGCTCTTCACAGCACCCATAAGATGGCCAGTAATGACTCCTTCTGCAATTCGTACAGTTACATGTATTGTTAACGTATCCAAATATGATTAGAGACTCGCTTTTTATAAGGCCTGTTGCTCCTACTACTATTGGAACTGTCTGGGTATCTTTCTTCCACACTGCTCTCGTTTCTGCCTGCAAATCCTAGTATTTTATGACTTTGTGTCTCTCTGTATGCAAGACACTGTAGTCAGTGGGTGTAGCGATTTCAATGATCAATGCTACTTTTGTCTTCTTTTCAATGGACCACTATATCTGGTTTTCTCGCATCTGTCTTTTGAACTATTGATAATGGGTGATCCCATGTGTAGACTTCATCATTTTCTATGATGCTTTCTGGCTTGTTTTTCAGCCACTTTAATACATCCCAGTGCAACAGTCTTGCCACATTAGTATGCCTCTGAGTATACAGTCCTTCTGTCACAACCAGCAACAAGGTGTGCGACTGTTTCCAATTCTGTTTTACAAAACCTACATTTGTCTGTTTCTCCCACATGTTCAATGGACTTTGTAAACCAACGTGTACATAGCCCACTGCCTTGGTCATCTATATTAACCTTTCATCTTTTGGTTTGAATTCCCCTCTCCTTAACCATTCTTGCATTCCATCCAGATCAACATGAGGTTCTTCCAGAAGTTTTCTATACTTGCAACTATACTTATGCATTTTCCACATTTCTTGCCTTCTCATCTGATCCTTCACCTTATATTATTTCTTTTGTTTTTGGCGCATTCATTTGCTGCCTGATTTCTATCTACTGGTTTGATTTCCATTCCTGCTTGACACTGATATGCTTCTGCTAGACTAAACAGGGAAGTCATTGTAGATTTATTCTCATCTCTCAAAACTTTCACTATGTTTGGGTCTTGTGAGGTCAGCAGATATGTGTGCAGTCCCATGATTGCAGATCTATACATGTAATCAATTTCAAGGAGGCCCATACCTCCTTCAGAACGGGGAATACAGTGATTTTTATATATCATTTGAAGAGCATGAAGCATCCTTGTTTTCCTATCTAATCTATCCATCATCTTTTGGGGCCAGTCAATCACTCCAAAACTGTAAGTTAGGACAGGCAGAGGAAACTGGATTATAGCTTGAATTTTGTTTCCAGATGTCAACCCTGTTTTCAGAATTAATTTAAGTCTACTAAAATATTCCTAAGTTTTATTCACATTTGTTCATGTTTTATTGTTGATCCTTCATCAAGTCCCAAATACTTACACTCCCTCTTGCTCAAGTTCTTTTATATCACATTTTTGTCCCAAACTGATTCTTGGTGCTGCAGTTTTCCTGCTTTAAAGGTTGCTTTTTCACATTTATCAAGACCAAAAACTTCTGACTACTTGCAGTTGTGCTTTCAGTTCCTCATCTGATGAGCTATGCAGTTTTAAATCATCGATAAAGAGAAGATGAGAAGTCTTTACACTTTGTTGTTTTCTAGTAGCCATTATAGCCATGGCCTAATCTGCTAAGTACACAGCTTATTAAGTTAAGGGCAAGACAGAATAGCAGTGGTGACAGGGAGTCACCCTGGAATATCCCCCTTTGAAGCTTTATCCCTGGAATAACAGTTTGTCCTTTATCATTGCTTAATTGCAAAGTGGTCTGCCACTGTTTCATGGTCATTGTAATGTAATTGATCAGTGTAGGGTGCATCTTATACATTTTTAAGCACCATGGGATACTGTTAAATGCTTTTTCGTAGTCAATCCATGCCATACTTGGATTCTTCCCCTTTTTACAGTTCCCTATTATGACTTTATTTAGCAACAAATGATCCTTTGCTTCACAACTTTCTTTTATTACCCTTTTGTTCTATTGCCATGATCGAATTTTATTCTAAATGACTATCAAGTCTGTCGGCATCAATTCGGTGTACAGTTTATATGTCGTCAGAATATAATTTTTAGGATAACTTGCAGGTTCGCTCTTATGTAAGAGCATTGTTTTTCCTGTTGTTAACCAGGTTGGTGTCTGTTCGGGGTGTGCACATAAATAGTTCTTAGTCATGGCTAAAGCTTTGTGCAAAGATGTTAATACTTTTAGCCAGAAGTTTGGTAATTGCATCTGGGCCTGGGGTTTTCCAATTGGAGGCTTTTCTTAGCTTTATTTCACTCTCTTTGGCCGTTACTTCATCCCATTTAATATCTTGTACCTTTGAAGTTCTTATTCTTTCTTTTACTTCTTCTATCCATTTAGCAGCTTTATGTTCCACAGGATCTTCATAGATATTTCTCCAAACTGTGTCTGTTTCTTCCTTTTTGGGTGGTCTTTCAATTCCTTTTGCCTTGTTT
The DNA here is from genome assembly GCF_019279795.1 of Protopterus annectens. Taxonomy (NCBI): domain Eukaryota; kingdom Metazoa; phylum Chordata; order Ceratodontiformes; family Protopteridae; genus Protopterus; species Protopterus annectens. The sequence continues at coordinate 1,225,565,299 of NC_056741.1, read as the reverse complement.
CCCAATTCTCTATAGAACTTTTTGGGGTCATCAATAAATTGCTTATTTTGTACTTTTCATTTACATTTATCTGTCTAACTTCTAAGTTTTTCTGCCTGTGCTGAGATTTTTAGTTTATTTGCAATAGTGCAAGATAGATCCTGATCCGTTATAATACTGCTCATTACTTTTATCACATCTATCTTTATGAGTATCTTTGTTGATCTGTTCCCTCTTCTAACAGTGACACTTCTTGTCTTAATTGCTTTATAGTTTTCTCTATTCAATAATTTCATGATGGTATTCAATTTCTCCCCTTCCTTTCCCTTACTACCCTATGTTCTTGTGGTAGAATTTTATTTGTTATTAATTTAGCTGCACAGTAATATATCCTGTTTACTTTTGTTATATCGCATGGATCTCTATAGACAGTCCTAATTACTGTGCTCATTTGTTTTATCAAACTTCTGACTTTTTGGGTTTTACTGACCTTCTGCAGTCTATTTCTTTCATAGGTTCATAGGGGTGTAGTAGGCTAATGGCTCTGGAGTCTTTACAAGCCTAGCCCATAGAAGTGCCCTGGCATTGTGCTGCCTGACGTTAGTTCCCAGTGCCTCTATCAAGTAGAGTCACTGGAGTGATCCCCAGGGTGAACTTTCTATTTCCATCCACTCATGAAGATTTCTCTTGACGAGGGCCATTGAGGTGCTATGCTTGACATGTATGGGCAGTCTCTGGATTATGAACCTGCCCCCTCCAGCATGTTCTGTTGATTGTGGTAATGAGGTTGAGGTCTCTGGAGCGTGTAGTGCGGAGGGATTGGGATTTCTTTAGATGTAGCATTTCTAACAGAGCTAGGTTAGACATGTCTTTGTAAGTCAAGCAGAGATCACCTCTTAGTAGATGATATGAGACAGAGAATAACTGGAGTTTTTTGTGTCTGTCCATGTAGGACATGTGTTTAAGTTCTAGGATCCTCTTCGTGAGGTACTTTTGTATGTGTCTAATGAGGTACATGCCAAATAGGGCATTATACTCAATGACTGACCTAATGAGGAAATAGTAGAGAGAGATGACCTCTTTCTTCCTGGATGCAAAACCCTTGGTAATGAGATGTGCCACACAGAAGGACTTTCTGAACACAGTGGTAATGTAGTGGTCGAGGGAGAGGTTGCTGTCAACCTGTGAACTCCAGATCTTTTATAACGCCTTCTTTGTTCAGTGGGCTCCCATCGATGTGATAATTAGTGGGGAACTGAGTTTTTCCCAAAGAGGATGACAACGCATTTTTTGGCATTGAGCTTAAGGCCATGGTTTTGACACTAGTCATTGGTCTCAGTGAGGCCTTTCTGTATATGTCTACTTCACTTGGGGGAGTTAATAATGGCTCCCAGTTTGCAGTCGTCTGCGAACTTGGTCAACCAGAGTTCCTCCATGTTGGCCTGCATTTCTGAAAAGTAAATGCCAAACAGAAGAGGACCAAGGACCGATCCCTGTGGGACTCCACTTGTGACTGGTCAGCAGTCTGACTTGGAGTCCACTACTTTCACACTGTGGGTTCTATCTGTGAGTCAATTTGCAACCCGCCTAGTGATATAGGGGTTGATGCCTAGTTTGGTCAGTTTATCAATAATTCCTGAGTGGGGAATGGTATCAAAGGCTTTGGCCAGATCAAGGTAGGCTGTATGAACTGCCTTGCCTTCATCCACAGCTCTGGTGACTGACTCAAAGAAATCAACCAGGTTGAGCAGGCATGATCTACCTTTCACAAAACCAAACTGCGTGGGATCTAGAGTTTGGAGATTCCCTATATCCTTGTTAATTAGGTCCATGATGATGCGCTCCATAGCCTTACATATCAGATTTGTCAGGCTAATGGAGTGATAATTCCCAGGGTCTGTAGTTGCTCCCCCTTTATGGAGAGGGATGACTGTAGCAGTGTGCCATTCGGTAGGGACAAAGCCTGAGGTGAGGCTGTGACTGAACAGGGCACACAGATGTTGTGCAAGTTCAGTTTGTTCATGTAAAACACATCTAGGGATATTGTCAGGTCCCATGGAAGCTATATTCTTGGCCTTAGACATTGCAGCTTTAACCTGTGCTGCAGTAATGCTGGGTACCTGGCATTTTTCCGGTACTGTGACTGGTCCTTTGGGGGAGAGAGAGGTAAAGTTGGCACTGAATCTGTTGGCAATATCTGTTGGCTGAGTAAAGGAGGTACCATTGTGCAGTAACACAGAGCATACCTGGGCATTGCAGTGGAGATTCTTGATGTAACTATAGAAGGCTTATGGTTGTTTTTAGTGTCTGCCGCAATACTGCCTTCACAGCTGGCTTTAGAGGTTTTGATGAGGGATCTCAACTTTTTGTTGATGTGAATAAGGGAGTTTTTCCAGTCTTGGGACTTCACCTTTTTATGCAACAGTTTCTTCTTTCTGTTGTAGAGCTTATTAATGGCATGGGAACACCATATTGGCTTCCTTTTGTTTGGAGGAGAGCATTTTGGTTCTTTTGGGTATGGCTAGTTCCATGCATCTATGTACGTGTCCGTACAGTGCACTGGTATATGGATTCAGCAGTCATGCATCTATTTTCCATTGACATAGGTGCCATGAAGTTAGCCACCTCTGTTTTAGGAGCCCAAAGTCAGCTTTGGAGAAGTTTTTCATAGTGGTTAGCTTTGCGGGTGGTGTGGGTGAGATCCACATCGACATAGACAGTGATAGTCATACTTGTACTTGTTGTGGAGTGACCTGAATGTGTGTGTTGTGTGTCGAAGTCTGGCACCTGATAGACAGCTGACTGTTACCGTCTCCTTATTCAACCTAGCAAGTGGGACATCAGTGTTCCTCACTATCGAGTCACCTATGATTAGTGTATTGGGCAAGCAGTTTTGCCTTAGGGGCTTAGGTTGAGGGCCACACTGTGTAGGTAAGCTATGTGTCTTATGGTTTGTGCTGTGTTGTGGTGGCCGAGTGTATTTCTGCCTTGGAGGTCTCTGCTGTTTGGGTAAATTTCTATTGAGAGCCTCTGCAAAGGTGGGTGTGTGGTTTGTGTTTTTATTTGGGTAGATTTCTATTGAGGGCCTCCGCGAAGGTGGGTGTGTGGTTTGTGTTTTTATGTGAGAGCTGTGATGGTGGGTCTTCTGGAGGGCTATCTGTTGCATGTGGTGTGGTGGAGGTGTTGATCTCCTCCTCCTGACCAGTCTTGGCTTGAGAGTGCATGGCTTCCAATTTGGATAAATAAGTGCATCTATCACAAGTCTGAGTGTTGGGAGGTAAGAGGACAGGGTTGTCTGTGTACACGAGGCAGTTGCTATACTGCCTCACACTGCCCAAGTTCACCAGGTTAATAGGAGAAAGCATGGGGAACTGACCTTTAGACATGCCAGGAGGGATGGTCATTATTACTAAGTACTGGAGCCATTTCCTTATATATTCCTTTTTTAGGAAAAATGTCACTCAAGGTGTCTGAGTCTGTACAAAGCACTGCCAAACACTTGAGGGGAAACAAATAGACCCTGAAAGTTTAAGGATGAAGTATTTTGGCAGATATTCTGAAGTTAGAAAGAAATCAAGCAGTAGCTACTGAAAAATAAAGAATTAGCTTGTCAAGAATGGTGAAAAGAGGGGAGTCGCATGAATGGCTATTGCCTGGCTACTACTAATGCAGGTCTCAGCACAGCTTCACTCTGTTGGGATACAATACTCCTTTGCTTTTTCTCTCACCAGAAGCAAAATGTTAGCAGCAATCCCAAGAAGAGAAACAGGCCACGGTCTATTTGATGATCCACAGTCTTGTCCCAGATGATGCAAGGGTCTGCAGGCTTGTAGCCTTTTTCTGGTAGATGCCTCAAATAGCAACCAGACCAATCAGGTACGTTAAACACAGGCACTCACTCTCAAACCAGAAAGAGTCAGGAATCAATGCACTCTGCTTCTACTCTCACCAGGATCAGAATATAAGCACAGATTCCAAGCTGTCACCTATAAAGCAGTTATTAAGCTTTCTGGTGATCAGCAGTCTCTGGGAAATAATGTAACTGCAATCCACCAGGAGAAAACAGAAGCACTAATCCCAAAATGATTACTGAGAAGCAGAATGTGGCTTCTCCAATAACTGGTGGCCTTGCAATAGATGCTTAAAGGTAAGATGAAAAAATGGTTTAGCCTAAACACTGCAGTGTGCACTAGAGGAGCTAGATGTGAAAGTAGGTAACTTAAGTTTTACCTGTCTAAAGAGTTAAGTTTTAGTGGAGAGTCACTATTTTTAAAACAGCAAGATAGATTGAAAGGTGGTGGTCACTTTTGTATTCTGGTACTATGAAATACAGTAGGATGGATAATAAATTTAAATGGTTGAAGGGGAGTGATTTCACAAAATGATACTTTTGTGCTTACTCACACCAGCCAGTAAAAGCAGAGAGGAAATGAGATATATGGTCAAATTAACATAAGGGACAGGCAACTAGAGAGACAGTGGTGTTTAAGAACACAACAGTAAACGGGTAGGAGGGGGGTGCGAAAAATTTCTGACGGACTCATAAGAGACAGAGCTGTGGTCTCTTTTCAAGTTTTAACATGCAGTTAAAAGCAGAATACAAGTAAAACACAGTGTAAAGAAAACAAATTTCAGTATACAAAATAGAACAAGGCAATAAGTAATACAAAATACAACAAATAAAAAGCAAACTAACCTTTCCCTCACAGTAAACTGTAGCAGAGTCTGGGTGAGCCTTTCCAGTCTTAATTAATTTTTTTATCTATCTCTATTAAATCAAGCAACTCTTCTCTTAGCTCATTTTATTCTACACTGAGGGCACATTTTTATAGGTTCATAGGTTGGTACTAGATACAAGCCTAGCCATAACAATTCCCTGGCTATTTCTTCCCACAGTATTTACTTCCCTGGACCTCTGTCTAGCAGGGTGACTGACATGATACCTGGGGTGAATTTCCCACCTCCCATCCAATCATCAAGGTTCCTTTTGAAGACGGCCAAAGAGGCGCTTTTGACATGTATGGGCAGTCTATTCCAGAGTCTGAGGAGTCTCTGGATCATGAACCTGTTCCTCCAGCATGTTTTGTTCATTGTGATGACAAGGTTTAGATCCCTGGAGCACGTGTCTCTGAGGGATTGGGATTTCTTTAAGTGTAGCATGTCCAACTGCTCTGGGTTTGACATGGCCTTGTATGTTAAGCAGAGATCGCCTCTGAGTAGACGATATGCGACAGAGTATAGGTGGAGTTTTTTTAGACAGTCAACAGAGGGCATCTGCTTTAAGCCTGTGATTCTTTTAGTGAGGTATTTCTGCGGCCTTTCCCATTGTTGCAGATGTCTTGAGAGGTACATACCAAACGGGGCGTTATATTCTATAATGGGTCTAATGAGGGATGAGTACAGTGGGACAATGACCTCCTTTTTTCTGTATGTTGCTCACCATTTCCTGCGGGCATTCTATAGAAAGTTCCATATCATCTTCATGTGGCACATTCTCTTCAGTTTCATCCTGTGTCATCTGTTGCTCTGTCATATGGGAACTCACTGACTCATCACTTCTCAACATTGACTGTGTCAGAGTTGCAACAGTTTCCTGTTCCTTCCCATGCTGTCCAGCTTCATGTGAATGTTTATACTGGTTTCCTGTGGAAAACTCCAAAATATCTTCATATGTCAACTAACCAGTTGCTTCTTGTTCCACTGGTTTCTCCTTAATTTGAATGTCCATGGCTACATCCTGCTGTGGTGCTTTCCAAGTTAGATTTTCTACACCGAATCCTTCACTTTGCAGGTACTCCATAACCTCAGTTTCTATTTTTTTAACTTTTCCATTACTAATCTTCTTTTCTACTTTTCCTCTTTGTCGCCTTATTTTTTTGTATTGTAAGGTTTTCCATGTCTGTATTCCTTCGCCTGCATTTCTCTTCATATATCTTTGGTGCTGCTCTTTTTGTATTGATTAGTTTTGCTTTCTCATTTGCATAAATATTACACCATATTAAATCTCTTTTTCTTGCCCATGTCCATATTTATTCACGTCTCCTGATCTTCCTGTTTCTCCCTACTTTGGGGACTTGTTCCATCATGCTGTGATGTAACCTGTCTTAGACCTTCTGCACCAAATGCTTAACTTCACAGGCATTCCATAACTTCAACTTCTATTTTGCTAATCTTCATTCCCTCTTTGTGATATTATTTTTTTATTGCAAAATTTTCCGTATCTGGATGCATTTGCCTATATTTCTCTTTGAATATCTTTGGGGTTGCCTTTTCTGTATTGATTAATTTGGCTTTTGACTTTGAATAAATATTACACCATATCAAATCTCTCTCTTTCCCATGTTCATATTTCTTTTTTTTATACTTTTCAGAAATCTCTAGGTTTTGTTTATATTTTTGCACTTCCTCAGATGCTTCTTTTTCCAAAAAGATCAAAGTTTCTTGGGCTATATAATGTTTTTCACAAATCTGTTGCATTAGTGAACACACATTTTTATTTGAAGCTTCTGACAGTTTTTCTTGTGGAAGTATTTTTCTTTCCTCTAATTTCTCTCTTAATCTTTTTGTATATCTTCTGTCTGGAAATTCTGGGCTTTTGGCACAATAGTAACAATACATAATTTCTTTCTTATCCTCAATAGTCCACTCTGTTGCCTTTATGGCTCTTCTTTGGCCCATCACTTTTTGAGATTTTTTTGGACTGCTACTTCCTTCTACAATGAGGGGGGGCATCCATCCCAGGTCTGGCCCCATTGTAGGAATTTTTCCATATTTTGAGGATTTTACACTGTCATTTTTTCCAGTCCTGGCACCATTAAGCCTACCAGGATTGGGCACTTTTTTATCCTGGGTCTTGTGCACCCAGCTATCTTTTTTTTATTTTTGACCACTTCTGTCGATGATATATGCTATATAAAATACAGTCTATATATCAAGTGTCATCTTGGTGAGATTTTGTGATAAACAGGGTCCACCTCGTGAAGGTACTCATCAAGACTTGAGGATGAATTCAATTTTATCAATACTACTCTCCTTTGCTTGCTGACTTATCTCTCCATTCAGACCCCATATGGTTGAGTAAGTTTGCCGATGATATCAGAGTGAGTGGTACTGTAAGTAATCTTTAGGATGAAAAGTAATAACAGACATATTTGGATACATTGTTTTACTAGCCTGCTAACAATGGAATGCAGTTTACTACTGACAAATGCAATGCCTTTTATTTTAGGATAAATTAAGTTGGAACAGCCATATGGGCTACATTCCCCATTGCTTGTTAAAGCTAGGTTTGCGAAGGACTTTGGTATCGTTACAGATTCTGCCTTAAACTTTAACAATCATATGATCAGTGTAATAAGGAAATGTTATGGAATTGTAAGCAGATGTTGCTTTCTGAGTTGAGAAGCTAGTGTTTTGATGCCATTATACAAGGCTGCATTTAGACCCATTAAGATGTGCAGCAGGTAAAGGTGATAAAGGATAATGAGGGAAACATACTTACAAGTGAGGAGAGTGTGTTGAGCAGACAGAAAGATTACTTTGAGGGGTTGATGAATGAAGAGAATGAGAGGGAGAGAAGGTTGGATGATGTGGGGATAGTGAATCATGAAGTGCAATGGATTAGCAAGGAGGAAGTAAGGATAGCTATGAAGAGGATGAAGAATGGAAAGACTGTTGGTCCAGATGACATACTTGTGGAAGCATGGAGGTGTTTAGGTGAAATGGCAGTGGAGTTTTTAACCAGATTGTTTAATGAAATTTTGGAAAGTGAGAGGATGCCTGAGGAATGGAGAAAAAGTGTTTTAGTACTGATTTTTCAGAATAAGGGTGATGTGCAGAGCTGTAGTAACTACAGAGTGATTACACTGATCAGTCACAGCATGAAGTTATGGGAAAGAGTAGTGGAAGCTAGGTTAAGAAGGGACATGATGATTAGTGACCAGCAGTATGGTTTCATGCCAGGAATGAGCACTACAGATGCAATGTTTGCTCTGAGAGTGTTGATGGAGAAGTACAGAGAAGGTCAGAAGGAGTTGCATTGTGTTTTTGTAGACTTAGAGGAGTTGTGGTATTGTATGAGGAAGTCGGGAGTGTCAGAGAAGTATGTAAGAGTGGTACAGGATATGTACGAGGGTAGTGTGACAGTGGTGAGGCCTGCGGTGGGAATGACGGATGTGTTTAAGGTGGAGGTGGGATTACATCAAGGATCAGCTCTGAGCCCTTTCTTATTTGCAATGGTGATGGACAGGTTGACAGACGAGATCAGACAGGAGTCCCCGTGGACTATGATGTTTGCAGATGACATTGTGATCTGTAGTGAGAGTAGGGAACAGGTGGAGGAGACCCTGGAAAGGTGGAGATATGCTCTAGAGAGAAGAGGAATGAAGGTCAGCAGAACTAAGACAGAATATGTGTGTGTGAATGAGAGGGAGGATAGAAGAATGGGGAGGATGCAAGGAGTAGAGGTGGCGAAGGTGGATGAGTTTAAATACTTGGGATCAATAGTTCAGGGTAATGTGTGTGGAAGAGAGGTGAAGAAGAGAGTACAGGCAGGATGGAGTGGGTGGAGAACAGTGTCTGGAGTGATTTGAGACAGACGAGTACCATTAAGAGTGAAAGGGAAGGTCTACAAGAGGGTAGTGAGACCAGCTATGTTATATGGGTTGGAGACAGTGGCATTGACAAAAAGGCAGGAGTCAGAGCTGGATGTGACAGAGTTAAAGATGTTAAGATTTGCAATGGGTGTGACGAGGGGGGAAATGATTAGGAATAAGTATATTAGAGTGTCAGCCCAGGTTGTAAAGTTTGGAGACAAAGCCAGAGAGGCAAGATTACATTGGTTTGGACATGTGCTGAGGAGGGATGCTGAGTATATTGGGAAAAAGATACTAAGGATGATGCTACCAGGTAACAGGAAAAGAGGAAGTCCTAAGATAAGGTTTATATTATAGATGTGATGAGAGAGGACATGCAGGTGGTTGGTGTGACAGACCAAGAAGCAGAGGACAGGAAGAAATGGAAAAAGATGATCCGCTGTGGCGACCCCTAACGGGAACAGCCGAAAGAAGATGATGATGATAGAATATTGCAGTTTTTGCACTTATAATAGTTACTAGCTAATGAGACTAGAGTGCATTCAAAAATCATTTACTAGATCTATTGTAGGGATGAGACAGCATCCTTATACACAAAGGCTGAGAAAATTATCACTGTATACTGTAGGATACAGACTAATTTGGGGAGACTTACTATTGCTATTTAAGAGTTGTGTCACTGAGTCACTTAGTGCTACACTGGGTATTAGATTTTTACAATTTAGTCTTAATACCAGGAATTGTGCATATTTGATGGCTTTGGTCAGATAAGCACAAGAACTTGGGGATTTTTTTTCAACAAAAGGGTACAGTGGGCATGGAATTCCTCATCACTCAAAATCAGAAGTTTGGGAAGAATTGAACAATTTAAAAAAGCAGTTGATTTGTAGTTTGGTTATATCTTAGAGCTGGGATTATTGGTAGAAGCTCCTACAGGGGTTCTTGAGTTGTCTCTCCATAACACTGAACACCAAACAGTAACTCTCAAGTCAGAAACACAACTTATGGTAATGCAGAAGCCTTTAAGAGTCGAAGAACTATAATTCAGTGGGTGTTATTCCTGTGCACCAGTTCACAGTGAAACTACTGTTTAGTCTGATAACTGCTCTTTTCTGCTGCTGACTACATTGGATGCCCCAGCACAGTCTACCTTTGATTTAAGACACAGGCTTTATATGACTCTAAAAAAATTAGACAATGTATCTCATCACTGCTTTTCAAGAGAAACTGGAAGAAACACCCAGCTAAGCTTGAGTCTTGACTGTGTAATACCTAAACCTCTTCCAGTGGAAGCCCATGGGATGTATGCAAATGACTCCTTAGGGACATACCAGTGTTTCAGCTACATGGCTTTCAATATTTTTGGGGACAATCAGAAAAACCTGCAAGAAAGACAAAGCCAAGCTAGAGTCTTCACTGTGTAATACATTAAACTTCCTGTACAGGAGGCCCATGGGATACATGCCAATGACCCCTTAAGAAAATTTCAGCCAAAGCTTTTGACTTTTTACTTTTTAAATCTTTTTGAACACAGTCAAATAAAGCCAAACCCCACTAGATGTACACATACCGTGTTTTGGTTTTTTCTTACCTTGTCAGTATAGCATAAGCGGATTGTTTTGCTATAATTTAGAGCTTAAAATCAAACCTGATGTAGATAAACATCAGGGTACCTGCAAAAATGTTCCAATTAGCATCCAAACCAAGGGGTGAAAGATCACGCAGATGAACCTTTCTAAAAAAAACTGCAAGAAAGACCCAGGCAAGCTACAGGCTTCACTGTGTAATACTTTAAATATCCTGTAGCAGAGGCCTATGGGATATATGCCAATGACATCTTAAAGACATACCAGTGTTTCAGATACATGGCTTCTGAATGCCCATGACTTTTTACTTTTTGAATAATTTTGGGTATGGTCAGTCCAATAAAGTCAATCCCCACTAGCTGCAGATGCAACATGTTTTGGCCTTTTCCTGACCTCTTCAGTACAGCATTATCCTAACATTTATGGTCATCAGGCTTGATTTTAAGCTCTGTATTCATAAAGTATAACCAAACAATCCACTTATTCTGTGCTAAAGATGTGCCTTTGGTTTTGGTCTTGATCTTTATTTTTTAAACCATGTCTCACATTTAGGGCAAAAGTAAAATGGTATGCCACCTATGACCACAAAGCATCTCAAGAAGGCTATTTCAAGCATACATTTGCTTAGTTAGTCAAAATGTAGCAAATAACCCTATTCAGCAATACTTTTTACTTCATCTTGTAGTAGTTACATTGAATGGTTTACATCCTAACGATCTTGTATGTTAGTATATATATATATATATATATATATATATATATATATATCCACATCCTCTAAATCTAACCTTCAAGAACAACCAGAAAAATATTCAAATGCAGCATAACCATCTTGGAATTCTGTTACCTGATTGTGCTGACTGGCACAGCACGAGCTGCAAGAGACTCTGGAATACATGACTCCTCCTGACATTCCTTGATGAGGGTCTCTCTAATTCCCATTCCCGAAGCAAGTCCTCCTGCTGCCTATGAAGCATAGAAAAGAAGCCTTTGTTTATCTGGAATTTGCACATTCATAATAGTCTAGTACAGTCGCATTGAGAATGTTTTGATTTCTTGAATATTAGTTCCACAAGGCACAACGTGTACACAGTTTGCAGTATAATACAAACAAGACAATACGTGTAAGCAACTATCTTGAGAGATTTTTTAAATTTCAGAGGTACATGATACAGCATAAATACCAAAAGCGCTGCTCCAGGAGATCAAAGTGACTTATTTCTCACACAGGGAGTGTTTAAAAAGCTATAGCTGAAAGCACGAGAATACATGTATGCAACTATCTTGAGAGATTTTTTTTTTAAACTTCATAGGGTACATGATACAGCATAAATGCCATAAGTGCTGCTCCAAGAGATCAAAGTGATTATTTCCCTAGAAACACTAGAGAGAGTGTTTAAAAACCTATTATGTTGATAGATGAAAGCACTTACAACATGTCAGTGTAATTAATACTTTTTAGTGACTGTCAACCATGAAGTAATACACTGCTGTAGTTTCCCAAAAATACCTCAAAATGATTTAAAACAAGAAGGGTCACCAACTACTATAAAACAATGCATATTATCAGGTATCAGGGCGGGCCTTAGGCCAATTGGACCAATTTGGCACAACAGGGCCCCACTCTTTCAGGCCCCCCTTAGGCTATGACAAGATCATTATGCCTTATATAAACCAGAAATTTGCCTAAGAGACTCTACTGTAAAGTGCAAGTCATTTTCCTACTTTAGTCTTCCTTCCATAGTACTTACAAGTCCAGTATTATTAGTAAGCCTCATGCTTCTTGTATGCCTTATGTGTTAGCTGCTCACACTCCCATGGTAATCACTTGCTGTTGTTGGGTGCTCAACAGGGATTAACCATATGGTTTTGTGCACCACTCCAGTTACTGTATCAGAAGATAAGACCGGACTTATTTTGAAGACTGATAAAAGGGTATTTTTTCTTTTGTTGATATGTGGTTTATGAATGATTTTTAATGAATAAAGTTACAGTAAATAACTGTGGAATAGTCAATTAGCTTCAGACAGTTTGAAAAAAACACTAGTAAGCATAAAACATGCAGATACTGTGATGAGAGGTAACTTCTGATCACTGAGACTTGAGACAGAATGTTACCAATTCAGCAGTATGGCACAGAAATGCTTGCTGCAGTCACAGATAGGAGCAAAATAATCCCAGAGAAGTAAAACATGAGGTATATGTACTGAGTGGTGGGAGACAGAAGTGGATAGAAACATGATTCACTTTGCTGAAAGTATTAAAACAGAAACACAGTGGAAAGCAACCAAATAAACAATAAACTTTACTCACTATCAATGCAAAGGTGGCAGTGGCTCACCTAGTATACTAGACACCCAGAGCAGATATTTAGTTTTAAGTTGTTTTTAGTTGTTGTTTGTCTTTCGGCTTTTTCCCGGTAAGGGGTCGCCACAGCGGAACTCCGGTCCGCTAATGATTGGCAGTAGATTTTTACGAAACGCCGAGGTGCAAGCTCGACGCCCAACCTTCAACGAAGAAACATCCATTTACACACGCATGTCTTTCGAACGCTACCCAAGTAATAATCATGAAATTAAACAAAATAATGGCTGGCAAGGAGCGCGCTAGCAGCAGTGATCTAATCCCCAAAATACTCAGCCATCCTACAGGAAGGCTTGTCCCAAACAAATAACTTGTTCCAGAATCAAGGACTAAAGCTAAATGTCAAAAATGCATTATCATCTCCTTTGGAAAATTGAGTACAACACTGACAACACACCCCTAACAGCTGACTCAGTAGTTCAGGATTTTGTAACTTATGTGGACAGTTGACCCCAAATTATATTAGGAACAAATGAACATGAAGCAAACTTAGGGAAATTCTGCAAAATCGGGAACAGTTTCAACTTGGTTTTACAAATACAGCATTCGGAGAGAGATAGAGAGCAAAGATAGCAGTGTACTTCATGAAAATGCACACTAATCATGTAAAGGCAGACTACAAACTCACTCCAAACAATGAGAAAAAGGTGCTAAGGGAGTCAACCTCCAACCAAAATGTCACCAGAAAAGCACATCTGTGCCAAAATGAGTAGTGTAAACACCACACAAGTTTATTAATCAAAACGACAGCACAACCAATAACCACACAAAATGCTTTAACTGTATCACCATGTTTTTCGTTCTCACTTGAACTTCATCAGATGCAGAACAGTTAATGCAAATTAATTACAGCTTAATATACCCAGTTTAAAAATGAATTATCCAATCCAAACCATTTCAGCAGATCCTATTACATATTCATAAGGACCTGTTGCCTAACCTATAAATATTCATGAAAACATTTATCATAAAATGCCTGAACTTTAACTTTAGACTATAAGCTAAGCTAACAACATGAGAGTAACTGACAGACCAAACATATTAAGCAAATACAAGAACATTCAGTAGAAGTGGAGACACCTTCAAATATGTTTCATACAATATTCCAATTTCAACAAATGCACACTAACCATGAATATCAGAGTTTAAACTAAGCACCATCAACACAGCTAGTTACCTCTGTCCCAAGAAAAAAAAAGCATAAATGCTCCAATTTATTTTGCACAAGTGCGCACTAGCCAACCCTTAATACCAGACTTTAAGCTGAGTAAATAAAGAAGATAAGTTCCCATAGCACAGCTAGCCACCCCCCAAAAAATTTTCAATTTAATGCACCACCCCAAAAAAATTTCAATTTAATGCACCCCCCCCAAAAAAAATTTCAATTTATTTCACACAAATGTACACTAGCCAGCCTTTAAAATAATATGAAAAGGACATAGTTACTGCCAACCCCCCCAAAAAAAACATAAATATTCAGATTTAGTCACGCAAATGCAACTTAACGGTGCAATTTAAACCAGTCAAGTGAAAAGGACACGTTACTTCCACCCACAGCACAGCTGGCCAACCCCCCCCCCCAAAAAAAAGGGATAAAAATATTCCAATTTATTAACACAAATATTCACTTGCCAACAATAATGGAAGAATTTAAGCTGAGCAAATGAAAGGGATAGTTACTTTAATCCACAGCCCAGCTAGCTACCCTCCACCCCACCAAAACAAAGAGGGCTGAAGAGTAAAATGAAAATAAAACAAAAAACAACCACCCCATAAATATCCAAAAAATATACAACAATGTGCATGAACACACACACACACACGTCAAAGTTAAACATTTAAGCAAACGCAAACATGCACACTAGCCTAGCCACCACCCCTTCCCCCAAAAAAAAAAAAAAAAAAAAAAATTTGGTTATATTCACATTACAAAAAATGTTAACCTTCAGTCCGGTAGTCTATGATGTCCTCGCTGATTCACTTGCTATGATTAATCCAGTTCGCTGGGTTCAAAAAAACTCCACTGCAAAACTCTCTATTGCATTGTACTACTGTACAACTAGAAGGTTGCTGTTAATTTTGAAAATAACGGCGGTTCTCTCCAGTCTAGGGGATGTAGTTCCTTGCAAGTTTCCTCCAATTTTGTACCATGTTTTCAAGCATGGATGCATAGACATATGGATGCACGCAAGAGGAAGAAACAGAGCGTTTACTTTAAAGTCAGAGCATGGTCAAATGGGACCGTAGGCAGGGTAATGGATTGGGTCCTCCTCTCTCTCTCTCTCATACACACACACACACACACACACACACACACACACACACACACACACACACACCAACCCCCCCCGCAGACATTCCAGTGCCCCACTACTTAGCTATTTCTCCCCAGTTACCATAAACACCGTTCAATCCTTTCAGTGTACACACTATTTTCTTCTTTACTTCTACAGTGATTACAGATATTTGGATTTAATTTAAAACTTTTATTTCAAATTTTATAGCAGAAACACTGACAAACATTTGCTACACAAAACAATGCAATGTCACAACGAATTAATAGTAAACTTCTCTGCCCTAAAGTCACATTTATTGAAACGGCACCAAAACCCACATTCAAAGAAAATGCATCTGACCAGTGGCAGATAAAGTTTATCTTTGGGCTGTTTTCAAACCATAGGCCCCTTGCACACATTTTCAGAACCATGCATACATGCATAAGTTCTTTGATCCACTTTCCTGATCATATTAAATTATATTCCTTGAATAATACAGTATCACTTGTTAGAGTGTGTTTTCAATTTGTAGTTTTGATTTTCAATTTGTAGTTTTGAACATTTTTTTCTAGTAAGCAATGAAACAAAACATATGACCCAATAATGACAGTACTTCCCATTTCAGAACATTTCAACCATAAAAGTCCACTCAAACGCCATTACAATCCACCAATAAAGTCAATATATACATTCTCTGCAGAAGTAAAAGTCACCTGCATAATTCCACATTAAAGAGATCTATAACTAATGAAGAAGTTTCTGCTAGCAAACAACTTTATATTTCAGTGTTTCATCTACAAATTTCGTGCCTGCTGCCCTTGGAGAATAAATTGCTTATGTTACATTAAAAAAAAAATGGTAAGCTGGTAATATCGCAACAGGGAATGGATGGCAAACCAACATCAGGTTCATAGTTACTAGGCATCTCATCCAAAGGAAGACACACTCAGGACTGCAGCACCGCCCTTAAAGTACAACACAGTATCAGCAATCCATCTACGTGCTGTGTGAGTAGCATAGCCTTCTGCATGAAAAGCATAAATGCCACCTGTTATTCCATGACCATTTGCTAAGCAAAACAGATGCGTACTGAAAACAGACTACAGACTTAGCATGAGCAGCACTCTTTCCTTGAAGCTCACAATTCCTTGAAAATGCACTGAAGCTTACAATTCCTTGCAAACGTACTGAGA
The DNA here is from genome assembly GCF_019279795.1 of Protopterus annectens. Classification (NCBI taxonomy): domain Eukaryota; kingdom Metazoa; phylum Chordata; order Ceratodontiformes; family Protopteridae; genus Protopterus; species Protopterus annectens. The sequence goes on along the minus strand of NC_056741.1, from coordinate 1,225,549,307 downwards.
CTCAGTTCCTTGCAAACTCTCCAAAACTCGTTCTTTACTAGTTTGGTAGTTGATGTAGAGGATTCAGGCTCTTATCTCTTGTAAAAGGGTTTTAGCCTAAGGAAATTTACAAACCTGCACAGCAGTCAGCTGTTCAGATTTTCATAGAATGTCTAGATTTTGTTCTCGCGGTGTTTTGGTCTGTTCCTCATAAAATGTGTGGTTTTCTGGTAAATCACTGAGGATTGAAGTTTCTAAATAATGGCATACATTTAGTTTCACACTTAATATTGTTCAGAAAATGCATGCTAACACACATTCTGTTATTCTAGCAACTAAGTTTATATGAGCAACATTTAAAATCAGTCCCCATTTTGGGTTTTTTGTCCTCACATTATTTTAGGCTTTGTCCAGACCTGAGAGGTATGCTAACCTGACACACAAGCACACACATCTTGTATTTAATTCCATATGGAATTTTGAAAAGGAATATGCAACAGGTGCATTATGAGGAACATGGAAAAAGAGTATACAACAGGTGCATGTGTGGATGCAAAGATAGAGGGTGCTCTTAAAGGATAAGGCTTTTGTTTTAGTTTAAGCTTTTCGTGTTTAAAACATGAAAAGTTTTTACAAGGCAAGGCTGCACTCCCTCACTCTTTGCACCTGAAGTGGATCACAGCCTCGGTCTTGCATTAGTACACCTTTGAACAGTGGTAATGAAAGAGCAATCCCGCAGAGAAGTATTTGTGAGGATAATATACAGAATAAATTAACTCAATCTTAAGTAGACAAGATATAAGAATTCAGTCAGTAAAATAAGTAGTAAAAGAGTTAAGAAGAGTATCTGTACACTGTCATAACATCAGATAATAAAACGTTTCCAGAGAGAAAATAATATACAAAAAAAAGAATTTACAGTATGTACAACTGATGGGCATGGGATGTGAAGGACAGTAAGGCATGAGTCAAATGAGGGAAGGACATGAAAGGGAGAAAGACATAAAAGACGTAAAAATAAAATAAAATTAAATTAAAGTGTGCCGCTATCACCTACCCAGGTTCAGGCGATCCAGGGAATACTACACAGTTTGGCAACATGTTTACTGGTATGTTAGGGTGCATCCCTCTAATGACACACCATGTAGACAGAGAACTTCAGTGTCCCATCAAACAGACCCCTTATAGTATGCCTGAGTGAGTTAAGCAGACCCTCAGAGACACTACAGGACATTTCGGATCGGGGTGTGTGTGTGTGTGTGTGTGTGTGTGTGTGTGTGTGTGTGTGTGTGTGCGTGTGTGTGTGCGTGTGTGTGTGCGTGTGTGTGTGTGTGTGCGCGTGTGTGTGTGTGATCCAATACTCCATTTTTTTACTTCAGTTTTAATATCTTAAGACAAAATTTAGGCTAATAAAAATATTGTTTTAATACACAGTAAAAGCATTAATTTCTGATATCTAATCTAAAATAGCCTTAAGTTCAAGAAGCCAGCAAATGGAGGTAGAGGTGGAATAGTAAATGAGTGACCAGATGAGGGGCACCACAAAGGTCAGCCCTGCAAATAATGCAAAAAAAAAAAAAAGAATAAGGAATGAAAGCCAAAAGTATTACCATTTCACACACTAATCTATCATTTTGTTAAATGCTAAAAGAAAGGAAGGCGGCTACATTCCAACAAGAAGTGACTCGGGGTAAAAAAGCTGAAGTATGGCAATGTCTGAGGGCTTCACTGAGCTCACTGCCTCAGAAGTTGGTTTTAATTTAAAAAATTATCTGAAGTGACATTTTTACATGGAAAATATCTGCCTGATCTGCCTGTCAGCAATAAAATTAGAAAACATTAGTTTACCAAAAGATAACTGAGGGTACAACACGTAACTGTAACTAACGCCAAAAACCCACAGAAAAAACCACGATCCACACTGTGTTGTAAATCCAAGAACCGAATGTTCTTTAATACAAATAAACTTCTGTACAATCAATAGTTGAGCACTTTCATGTAAATAATACACTTCTTCAGAACAAGATAAAAAGCTAGAGAAACAGTTTTAACGGAAAAAAACCGCCAAAATTAATTAGTAAATGCAACGCCCTTTCCTTTTTAAAAAAACAGTGTACAAATGCACTAAAAAAACTCATAATGCTATCTAACCCTAAATACATCAACAATTCCTATGCATTTAATGTTTAAAATAAGTAAGTCAGTTAAAAACAACATTTAAAACTTAGTATATGACAAGGTAGATTAAAAATGTACCACATCAGTGTAAATCAAAAGAAGAAAACTGTTGAACAATAATACAACGTTCCTATGCAAAGAAACCCAAAATGGGGGAAATAAGGTACCAAACCTAGAATAATGTTAAAAATACTTCAAAAGTTAATTAAATAAATAACAATTTGCAATAATAAGATTGATGTATACTCCAGTATAACAATACAACCTGTGCTTTCTTCCAGTAATTTCTGTTTCCAGAAATAATAAGTTGTGTTTAACCCCAAACGAAAAATATTGTGTAGAATGGGAGTATGATTTTTTACAAAAAAACTTATGAAACTGTAAATATCGAACATTCCTAATCAGTGGCTTAGTGGGAATCATCTCATTAAGACCTGGAAAGCTGGCTGCTTTCAACTTGAGTTGCCATTTAATTTCCTTCTCTCCCACAATACTCTTAATGTCACCACCTCTGGGATTCGCCCTTACGGTTTCCAAAATTGCAAATTTAAACTTGTCGCAAGTGTTGCTGTTGGTAATGTGTCGAAATAAAGCGTTGTTGACATCTTTTTTCCTCATATAATATGTATGGTCATATATCCTGTTTTTTAGTTGCCTGTCAGTTTTCCCGACATAAAAACAGGGACATGTGCAACACATTGCTAAATAAACCAAATGGCTTGACTGGCAGTTCCCATTAGCAAACCTAATTTTATTCCTGTTAACATTTTTGAGAATGCAACAGTCATCCTCAAATATAAAGGCACATTGGGAACAACGACCACATTTCTTTGTTCCACCACTCTTGTTGTTAATATTCAAGGCTTGTCTGTTGGCCTTCAGTTCAATAAGATTTTTAATGTTGGGCCCTGTTTTATACACAAATGTAGGCCTATCACAAACATATTCTTTAATGGTCTCATCACTAGTGATAATGTTCCAGTTGGTGGTGACAATATCTTTAACATAGCCAACATGTTTACCATATTTAAGGATGAAAGATTTAGAATACTGCCCATCACTTTTGCTGTTATCTGATGGGACCTTAGAGTAGTTATTACCCTTGGATTTGGTACTCGTACCAAGTGGGACAGGCCCCTTCCCTAACAGTTCATAGGTTCATAGGTTCATACTAGGCTATCTGCCCGAGGGCATTTATAAGCCTAGCCCATTGTTTTGTGGCTTACGCCACCCCTTTAGTATGGGGAACTATACCCATTATTTTGCTGTGCCTCTGTCGAGCAGTGACACTGAGGTAATTCCTGGGGTATATCTGCGATCTCCCATCCATTGGTCAAGATTTCTCTTGAACAAGGCCAGCGAGGTGCTCTGCCTCACATGTACCGGGATTTTGTTCCACAGCATAGGAGTCTTTGGGTGATGAATCTATCCCTCCAGCACGTCCTATTAATAGCCGTGTCGAGGTTTAAGTCTCCCGCCCTTGTGGCTCTGATGGATCTAGATTTTTTGAGGTGAAGCATATTCATCAAATCTGGGTTTGACATGGCCTTGTATGTTAGGCAAAGGTCACCTCTGAGCAAGCGGTGGCGACTGAATAGAGCTGGAATTCTTTCAGTCGGGCAGCATAGGACAGATTTTTGAGACCCTTTATCCTTTTGGTGAGGAACTTTTGTGGCCTCTCCAGCTGCTGCAAGTGTCGGGTCAGATACATTCGAATGGGGCATTGTACTCAATCATTGGTCTGATGAGTGATGAGTAAAGGGAGACTATGACCTCCCTTGATCTAGATGAGAATCCCTTCATGATAAGGTGGGCAATGTAGAAGGACTTCCTAACTACTTTAGCTACATGGGTGTCGAATGACAGACTACTATCAACCTGGGTCCCCAGGTCCCTGATAACTTCTTCTGTGCTCAGTGGATTGCCACCTATTTGGTAGCTAGGGGTAACCTTGTTTTTCCCGAAGGGTATGACTATGCATTTTTGGCATTTAACTTTAGGCCGTGGCTCTGGCACCAGTTATCCGTTTCTGTGAGACCCTTCTGAAGGATATCTGTGTCAGATGTGTTTTCTACTATGGCGCCCAGTTTGCAGTCATCTGCAAACTTTGTCAGCCATAACCCTCCTGTGTTTGCTTGTACTTGGAAAAGTAGATGCCAAACAAGAGTGGGCCCAGGACTGAGCCCTGTGGGACACCACTTGTGACAGGCTTTGAGTCTGACATGGCGCCAGCAACTCTGACCCTGTGGGTTCTGTCACTCAGCCAGTTTGCAACCCATCTTGTGATGTATGGGTTAACATTTAAGCTGATGAGTTTTTCAATGATACCCGAGTGGGGTATTGTATCGAAGGCCTTAGCCAGATCGAGGTAGGCTGTATGGACTGCCTTTCCCTCATCAATGGCTTTGGTGACTGTTTCAAAAGTCAACCAAGTTTAAAAGGCATGATCTGCCTTTGACAAAGCCAAACTGGGTTGGATCCAAAGTCTGCAAATTCCCTATGTCTTTATTTATGAGGTCCATTATGATCCTCTCCATGGCTTTGCAGATAAGGCTTGTCAAGCTAATGGGCGGTAATTTCCAGGGTCTGTGGAGGCACCGCCTTTGTGAAGTGGGACCACAGTTGCAGTGCGCCACTCCTGGGTGTATCCAGAGGTAAGACTTTGATTAAACAGCTGTCCTAGCTGTGGGTTTAATTCCTCATTGAGTTAAAGTGGAGCACACAGCCGGGGACACCATTGGGTCCCATGGATGCTGTGTTTTTGCTTTGGAGAGAGCAGTTCTCACTTGGGCGCTGGAGATGTTTGGGGGCTGCACTCATTTGGTATAGATATCTCTCCTTTTGGGGAGGGGGAGAAGTTTGCACTGAACCTGTCAGCCAGTATGTTGGCAATGTCTGTAGGATCAGTAATCTTCACATCATTTTGAACTAGTTCTGAGCATATCTGGGAGTTTCCTCCTAGGTTTCTAACATAGCTAAAGAAGGCCTTATGATTGTCTTTTGAGTCTTTAGCTATTTTTCTCTCGAAATTTGCTTTGGATGATTTTATGAGAGCTCTTAGTTTTTACTTATAGTGATCAAGGGTGTCTTACCTTTTAAGGATTTTGCTCTATCTTGTAGTAGCTTCCTCCTTTTGTTGTAGAGTTTGTTTATGGCTGGGGTCCACCAGACTGGACGCTTGCCTTTGGTACAAAGAGTCTTTGTTTTGCTTGGGATTGCCTTATCCATGCAGTCCTGCAGGTGCTGGTAGAAGGCGTTTGTAAGTGATTCAGCGGCTTGAGTATTGTTTTCCGCGCTCGGGGCCTGAAAGGAGACCACACTAGTCTTTAGAAGTGTGAAGTCGGCTTTTGAGAAGTTCTTTACTGTGGTCTTTTTATTTCAGGTGGGGTGGGATGAGGACCTCCAGCGAGATTAGTTTGTGATCTGATCTCACCAGTGAGGGGTATACTTCCGGTGTTGAACATTGTGCTCCCATGTTCGTGATGATGAGATCAAGTATGTTATCTCCTCTTGTGGGGATGGTGACTAGTTGTTCCATGGCATTTGAGTTTATGAATTCCAGGAACTTTTGGGCTAGGGTGTTTGGGCTTGAGTAGTGTTCCCAGTCTATATTAGGGTAATTGAAGTCACCTAGTATGATGGTGTTTGGTGATACATTTATCCCCTCTAGTGTTTTCAGGAAGGCCATGTGAGTTTCCTGAGTTTGTGAGGGTGGCCTGTAACATGCTACAATTTGCAGAGCAGTCTTGCCTATGGTTAATTGCACCTGGATGGTCTCCGATGCATCGTACGTTGCCACCAGTCTTGAGGTGTGGGTGTCCTTGATGAATATGGATACCCCCCCTCCTTTCTTGGTATTGTCCGGATTTTGGGGCCGGAACACATGATATGAGGTAAAACCTGATAGCTGGGGTGCTCTCAGGAGCCTTGAACCAGGTTTCTGTCACAGCACAGACATCGATGTTCTCCATACTGAGAAGGGCCTCGAGTGCATTTTGAGATTTAGACTTCTGGCATTGAGCAGCATTACCCTTAGTTTTTTTCCATTTTTGTGTTCTAGGGTGGTAGGTTTAGAATTTGAGCCTTGCCTAAAAAGGCACTATGGGGTGGCAAGAGCCTTTGCCAATATCCGGAATCCCAGGGTGACAGGTGCAAGCCATCCCTTGAAGCAGCGTGGCTTGTCCAGCATGTCATCCCAGGCAGACAGATACTGGATCCCCTTTGAATGACACCAGTGTTTAAGCCATTTGTTAAAGCTGATCATCTTATCTCTGTATTGTGGCATCATTCTTGGTGAAGGTAGGATACTGCTCAAGGTCAGGGTCATACCTGCCTGGGCTACATAATCAGAGAGCTCCTCGATGTCTCTTTTCATGTAGTCCAAGGAGGTACGTCTCAGGTTGTTTACACCAGCGTGGACAATGACTGAGTCATATTTGTACCTGCTGTTGAGAGACCCGAGTGCTTGCGTTATCTAGCGTATACTTCTTTCCCCACTCTTGTACCACATACTGTGTCACATCCTTAATCAACTGGGTTGGATACCCTTTCTCCTTGAACATTCTCCCAATAAAATCAATTTCCAACTCCATTTCCTTTCGACCAATTGTCATCCTGGCAGCTCGAATACACTGCCCCTTGATTATACTGTGTTTCTGGGAATAAGGATGACTACTAGTAAAGTCGAGATAACCATTGCTAAATGTATCTTTTCTGAATATTTTTGATTGAAAGGATGTGCCATCACTGTATAAAAATACATCCAAATAGTTGATACCAACGCTGTTGTGTTGGTATACAAACTCTAAGTAGGTGGTTGACTGATTAATGTAATCCATGAAATTGGATAGTTGTGTGGTATCCCCCTTCCACAGAATAAACAAATCATCCAGGTAACGAACATAGCAAGAAATGTGTTCCATCCATTCACTGTTTAGAACAACCTCTTCTTCCCAATCCAAAAGTACAAGGTTGGCATAGATGGGGGCACAAGCTGCCCCCATAGCCACACCCGAGATTTGTCGATAGTACTCGCCTTCAAAATAAATGTGATTGTTGTCAAGAACAATCTCTGTGAATTCAGCGGTAAGCTGAACCTTCTCCCAGCTGAATCCACTGTGCTTCCTCAAACAAGCTGTAAATCTACGTAACCCTTCGTCCTTAGGGATACAGGAAAGAAGATCTTTGATGTCAACCGTGACGAAAATCATGTCAGAAGACCACAAGTCATTGGTAAAAATGCCCAGGAATTCCCACGAGTCTCTGATGATATGCTGAGTCCTTTCAGTAATATGCTTCAACCAACAGTCAACAACTCTACCAAACTGGAAGGTTTTGCTGTGGCTACCTGCAATGATAGTCTAAAAGGCGGATTTGTCACGTCTTTATGGACTTTCGGAATTCCGAAAATAGTGGCTAGTTGAGGAAAATCAACCTTCAAAAACTTGTAAAGGTCCTCATCTATTCTGTCATCCAACAGGAATTCTTCCAAAAATAGATCAATTCTGTGATGGGCTATATTGATCTGGTTGAGGCTGGAAACCTCGTAATGGGTGGAGTTGTTTAGAATGTCAAATATCTTCGCTGTATAAGCGTTTTGATCATACAACACAATACCACCTCCCTTGTCAGCTGACATGATCCTAATGTTGTTTTCACTTAAAGTGTCCAAAATGTCCCCCACTAATCTATCATGGTTACCATAAGATGAATAATTTTTCTTTTGATTAAACAAAGCATAAAGTTGCTTAGTAACCACATTCTCAAAGGACAATAAAGTTTTGTGGGTAGGAGGTGTGAAAGAACTTCTTTTTTTAAGTCTGTTCCTAGACACAATATTACCCGACTGGTCGTGGAAAAATATACCCAGATTCAACTTCCTAAGGAACAGTTTAAATTCAACTAAGGTGTCAACTAAATCAAAGGATTGACTGGGTATAAATTTCATCCCTTTCGTGAACACCAAAAAATGTTCTTTAGTAACCGGGTATGAAGTGTAGTTATACACTTTGATATCCCCTTGAATGTTCACAATATTGTTGGTAATTTCTGAAGGTATTTGATTGTTGCTGTCATGGCTAAAACCTCCACCAGTTGGTCCCTGTGATGGTACCAACGTTTGTTTGTGCCCTGTTTCGTTACACACTCCGGCCTTCTGTGTCCCCTCCCAGCCTCTTGGTATAAAAAATCATCCACACCCATACCACTAGAATAGTCGGCTCCATTAACACCATTGTTGATACCTTTAAAAAAATCACCATTAGTTCCTAAATTGTTCCTAATCTCATATTGTTTTAAGTCCCTGGAAAATTTCTTACATTTCCTGTCAAAACATTTCCTGCCATTGCTCTCAGCATATGAAAACTGTTTTTCATATAACTTCTCCCACTGGGGAAAAATCAAATCATGGGTAATGGACTGACTGTCCTGATCAGCCTCTTCCAATAAAACACTTAGTTTCTGATCGTTACAAACTAAAATAAATTCAATGAATTGTTTCCCAAAATTGTTAAACATTTCTTCACATTTTTTAACATTAGCAGCATTCAAGTCAATCCCTATGGGTTGTTTAAAAAATCGAAGACCCATGGGAATGATATTGCATTCCAAACATTTACGGAGGTACATATTATCAACCTGTAAGTTCTTAATTTTGTTAAGTTTGTTACCAAATGCAAAAATCTTGCTTTTCAAAGTATGATTAACCTTGTCAATTTTGTTGTTGTTATTGTAATTAATGTCAGTTTTAGTTCCACACCTGAATTCAAATGGTAGTTTCAAAAATTTGTCCAAATTAACTTTATAGTTACCACTGCTCGGCTCACTAATGTTAGGCACAGCTGGTTTCACTGTACCTTGCGTTGCTTCAAAAGTTCCAAAATGAAGCCCATCTTTAACAGAGTAGGTCCTTTTCGGTGGTGCACGCTTGGGTTTAGCACCCGAGATAAGAACCACGTCGTCCAAACGGTTAAGCGACCCACCAGTGTGGTTAAAGAGTTCCCCTTTGCTACCAGGTCCAGCCGTACCAGAATTGGAAGCCACCACAAGTCTCTGCCCGTTCGGAATCTCATCCAAACTATCGTGGTCAGAAAGTAAACGTACTGAATTGGAGCGTGCAGGAGATGGCGCTTCCTGCTCGCCCCGATTGGCCGTTGCAACTGTCCGTTGAGTAGGCGGTGACAACAACTCAATCAACCGTGTAATCTCTCCCTTCAGTATAGCCAGTTCGGAATGAACCTTATCCATTTCGTCCCTTCGGACTGGAGAGAAGTTGCCAAACCCTTCATTCATGGAATCCATGGCTAGTCCAAACAACGATCACCAAAAGATAACTGAGGGTACAACACGTAACTGTAACCAACGCCAAAAACCCACAGAAAAAAACCACGATCCACACTGTGTTGTAAATCCAAGAACCGAATGTTCTTTAATACAAATAAACTTCTGTACAATCAATAGTTGAGCACTTTCATGTAAATAATACACTTCTTCAGAACAAGATAAAAAGCTAGAGAAACAGTTTTAACAGAAAAAAAACGCCAAAATTAATTAGTAAATGCAACGCCCTTTCCTTTTTAAAAAAACAGTGTACAAATGCACTAAAAAAACTCATAATGCTATCTAACCCTAAATACATCAACAATTCCTATGCATTTAATGTTTAAAATAAGTAAGTCAGTTAAAAACAACATTTAAAACTTAGTATATGACAAGGTAGATTAAAAATGTACCACATCAGTGTAAATCAAAAGAAGAAAACTGTTGAACAATAATACAACGTTCCTATGCAAAGAAAAGTACAGTTTTGTACCTACCATAAATGTAGATGTTCGAGGATCCACATTGCTGCAGTCCTAACTATTGGGGTAGTCCGCTGTCCCAGTCGGCCCGAATACCAAAGTATATGGCTGACGTCGGTCAAGGCGCATTAGACTGACGTCAGTACGTCAGGGTACTAATGCGCATGACCGACGTCATATCCTCAGTCTTTTCTTGCCCCAGATGTCAGAAGACCCTAAAAAGACAAGGCCAAAACCAAAAACTCCAAACATTCCTGCACCAAAAATATGTACAATATATACAAAATTACCAGAGTATAACCTCACCTACACAACCACCCCTAAACACAGAGGGAAGGAGGGAGGTAAATTGGACTGCAGCTATGTGGATCCTCGAACATCTACATTTATGGTAGGTACAAAACTGTACTATGTTCTTCATTCCACATTGCTGCAGTCCTAACTATTGGGTAGAATCCCAAAGCAGAGGTAAGGGAGGCTGGCAAATCATAAGGAAGCAGGAGCTGACAACATGCCTTGCAAAATAGCTGTGGCAAAACCAGCCCTAGATTTAGAGTAGAGAGGAAGGTGATAATGCTTAGAGAAAGTATGCACTGAACTCCAAGTAGCTGCCTCCAAAATATCCTTAGTTGCCACCCCTTAGAAATGCTGTTGAAGTGGCAGTAGCCCTAGTGGAATGAGGCCTAATCCCAGCTGGAATCTCCTTGCCATGATGGGAATAACAAAATGCAATGCAAAACCCAATCCACTTAGAAATAGTTTGTTTTGACACAGGCTTGCCCTGAGAACTCAAAGCAAAAGAAACAAACAACTGCTGAGACTGCCTAAAATCCTTAGTCCTGCTTAAATAATAACGCAATTGCCTGTGTACATCTAAAGTGTGCAAAATCTTTTCCCCTTTATTTTGGGGATCTGCATAAAAAGTAGGCAAATGAATAGTTTGGTTTAAAGCCACACTAGAAACCACCTTAGGCATAAAGGAAGGATTAGTACGTAATGATACCCTATCCTTATGAAAAATCAAAAAGGCTCTACGCCATAAGGGCCTGCAATTCAGAAACCCTTCTTGCAGAAGTAATGGCCAACAAAATAGCAGTCTTCCATGACAAGTATTTCAATTCAGCAGTAGCCGCAGGCTCAAAAGGTTGTAGAGTAAGTTTCTCCAACACAAAATTGAGATCCCAAGCAGGAGTAGGAGCTCTACGTGGGGGTTTTATATTCTTTGCCCCTCTAAGAAATTGCTTGAACAAAGGATGCGAAAACAATGGTGGGTCACAATCATAGTGAGCTGAAATTGCTGCAGCATGAATCTTAATGGAAGAGAAAGACAAACCTTTGTCCAATAACTCAGTAAGATATTGAAGAGCCACACTCAAATTAGGCTCAGAAATCTCCAAATTGTTTGCTGCACTCCAAAATAAAAATCTCTTCCATTTTTCTGCGTACACTTTCCTTGTACTAGGTCTTCTGGCTTCCAAAATCACATTTAAAACTTGTTGAGGAAGTTGAGACCTGCTGTGTTTCAAAACAGAATATGCCAGGCTGTTAGATGAAGAGAGTGAAGCTTGACATTGAGCAGGTGACCGTCCCTCTGAGACAACAGGTGTGGAATCAAAGGTAAAGGCCATGGAGGCTTCCTTACCAGATTCCTCAGTAATGGGTACCAGTGTTGCCGAGGCCAATCTGGAGCTATTAAAATCATCCTTGGCTTGTCTTGTCTGACCTTTAGGAGCACCTTTGGAAGAAGAGGCAGAGGTGGAAAGGCATACACATGAAGATTTTTCCAACTGAAAGAAAGAGCATCCACTTTCCAAGCTGTGTGATGAAACCTCTTTGTGCAAAACTTTGGCAGCTGGTGGTTTAGTGGAGAAGCGAACAGATCTATGTCTGGAGTTCCCCATGACACTGTCAATTTGTCAAATCCGTGAAGGTCGAGTTTCCGCGCGTGGGGATGCATGATTTGTCTGCTTAACACATCTGCTAAGGAGTTCTGTGCTGCCGGCAGAAACCTTGCCTGAAGAGTTAGTTGCAAGCTGAGCGCAGTCTCCCATAAAATCATTGCTTGCCTGCACAACGGGTAAGAATGTGTTCCCCTTGTTTGTTGATGTACCACATGACAGTTGTGTTGTCTGTTAGAATCAACACCTGCCCTGGAAGAAGTAACTCCTTGAAAGCCATTAATGCAAACTGGACTGCTAACATCTCTTTCATGTTGATATGTAGATGCTGTAGTCTGGCAGGCCACTTGTCTTGTATCCACTTTCCATTTAGATGAGCTCCCCAAGCAATGTCTGAGGCATCTGTCGTTAGAATCTGACTCGCCTCTGGCGGGTCACAGAGAGTCCCTTGTTTAGGTGACATTCCTGAGCCCACCACAAAAATTCCTTTTGAATGCAAGGTATTATTTGAATGACAGTGTCCAAATCCTGGCAGTGCTGTGTCCATACATTTTGAGATACCATTGCAGCTTCCTCATATGCAGTTTGGCATTGGGAAGCACCAGAATACAAGATGCCATGAACCCTAAGGCTTGAAGGACTGTCCTTGCAGTCAGCCCGGACTGAAGAGATAGCTGATGGAAGTAACTGGAAAGATTCTTTTGTTTGTCCGGGGTTAAAAAGGCCATCTGGGCTGCTGTATTCAGTCTCACACCCAGAAAGCACATGTCTTGAGAGGGTACTAGACTGGACTTTATTTCGTTCACAGAATACCCTAGGCATCTTAGCACTGCTATCACATATTCCAAATGCTGTAAAAGGTCTTCCTTTTCTTGAGCCAGAATCAGGCAGTCGTCCAAGTAAGGATAGATTTGTATTCCTTTTAGCCTGAAGTAAGCTATCACTGGAGCCAGAACCTTTGTGAATACTCTGGGCGCAGTGGATAAGCCAAAGGGCAATGCAGAGAACTGATAATGAGAATCTCCAGCTCGAAAACGCAGATACTTCCTGCAACTTAGTCTGATAGGCACATGAAGGTAAGCTTCCTTGAGATCTAAAGTTACCATCCAGTGATCTTTGCCCAGCAAAGGTAAAAGCTGTTGTAACGTCAACATTTTGAACTTGGGAATGTCCAGATAAGTGTTGAGGATAGATAAATCCAAAATTGGTCTCCACGTGTTCCCCTTCTTCGGTACTAGGAACAGGCGAGAGTAAAATCCTAGGCCCCTTTCTGGCACAGGAACTGGCTGAATGGCCCCTATTTGGAGCAACAGAGAAATTTGCTTGTGAGCCTCTTTTCTTTGTAGAGGAGGAATGTCTGGCATGCCTTTGAAAGGAGGCAAGGTATGGAAATAAAACCTGTAACCGTGGTGAATGATATCCAAAACCCATCTGTCTTGGGTAATTAAATCCCAATTTTCTTTGAAAAGAGCCAGCCTTCCTCCCAAAGGTGCCGCCAGGCGAGAATGTACTGGCAGCTGAAAAGGTAGGTCATTGGGTCTGTTTACGAAAGGACTGACCCCTGCCCTCACCAGAAGTCTGAGCAGGTGAACTCCCTGTTCTAGGCCTAAAAGAACCTTGAGCTCTGCCCCTACCACGTCTAGACCTACCTCTAGACTGGGAATCATAAGCAGGATAAGTCCATCCCTTAGAAGGCCAATTTCTACTAAACTTCGGAGGCTGCACCTGCAAAAAATCCTTAACAGTTTGCATAGACTTAGCCTTGTCCTCCATTTTCTTTAAAACTGCTTCCACAGGCGAACCAAACAACACATCAGACTGTAAAGGAGCATCCAAAATCCTTGTCTTAACATGCTCAGCTAAATTCTGATCCCTCAACCAGGCGTGCCTACGAAGAACAGAACCAGTGGCAGCCACCCTCGAGGAGGCCTGCACAGCATCAAAACCACACTGCAAGGAATGCTTACCCACCTGTTCAGACACATGAACTAAATCCTGCAACTCTTTACACTCAATACCTTCTGCCAGAGCATCCACCTTAGACTTCAATTGTGAAAGGAGATAATTCTGATATTTTAACATGTGAAACTGACAATTCAACGCCCTCATGGCTAAAGTGGAAGAAGTATACACTTTCTTTCCCCATCTATCCAAAGCCCTTGCCTCTTTATCAGGAGGAACAGGATTTTTAACAACAGAAGCCTTCACACCTTTAGGCCCCTGAGAGACAGTTTCGGGTCTGCCCTAGGACACTTCAGAAGATACTTTTGAGCTGCAGGCACTCTATAGTACCTACCCGGTTTAACTGGGGCAGGAGGCAAAGAATCAGGATTCAGGGAAGCCTCTGCAAAACATCTTCCACCACATTCAGAACAGGAGGTATAGCTAAAGGCCTATGCTGGGGTAAAACAAGAATTCCCTAAGCCTCTTCCTGGAATCAGAGAAATCTTGACCTTCCCATTTAAAATGCTCCCTCATGGAATGCAGAGTCTCTGAAAATGAAAAATCCTCAGGAGGAGAAGCTGAAGGAGTAGAATCATCCACATCAGAATCAGAATAAGGAGGATACTCCTGCAAGTCTTCAGCCGAAGACTCAGAAGCCTCCGAACACTGCTCAAAACTCTCAAACTCAGGTTCCACCCTAGGCCTCTTATCAGGAGGGGGCATAGAACCTCTAATCATAGTAATCAAATCCTCTGCCATTTTAAGCATATGTTTCTTAGGCAAAGACCCTGAAGCACTAGGAGAAACCCCCACTGAAGTTAAACTTGGCCTGCCTCTCAAAGAAGCCTTGGAAACAGAAGGGGAGGCTCTAACCACCTTAGGAAGAGAGGGAAGAAAAGCCACCTGAGAAGCCCCTTCAGCCTGGCCTGCTTCCTGAGAGGACACATCCTGTAACAGTAAAGTCTCTCCCTGAGACTCCAAAGAAACTCCTGGCAGAACCTCCGGCTCCACTGAGCCTTCTAAAGAACCGGCGTCCGGGACTGTCGGTTCTTCCACTCTAGGCTTTGCTGCTTTATCCTTGCGCTTTTTGGCCGAAGCGGGCGTCGGAGCATCCGACGGCATTTTATAATTACAACGCTTCCCAAAAACTAACCTGCACAGTCTAACCTTCTCTTAATAGTGCGTTTGTTAAATCTAGCACAAGAGCGGCATCCAACAACGTCGTGCTCAGGCCCTAAACAAGGTATACACAAAGTATGGTAATCCCTATGAGGTATCTGTTTCCCACAAGAAATACAGTTATTCACTTTTTCTGACATCCGGTTAAATACTGAGGCAAGAAAAAACCAAAATATTCCCCAACGGGGTACTTAGCCAACTTTGATTCGGTCTGAAACTCTGACTTCAGAAACTTTCAGAACGCCAACCTGCACTCGCAAAACTGCTTCTGCATCGGACCATGCGGCAAAAAAGCCTGAGGATATGACGTCGGTCATGCGCATTAGTACCCTGACGTACTGACGTCAGTCTAATGCGCCTTGACCGACGTCAGCCATATACTTTGGTATTCGGGCCGACTGGGACAGCGGACTACCCCAATAGTTAGGACTGCAGCAATGTGGAATGAAGAACATCCCAAAATGGGGGAAATAAGGTACCAAACCTAGAATAGTGTTAAAAATACTTCAAAAGTTAATTAAATAAATAACAATTTGCAATAATAAGATTGATGTATACTCCAGTATAACAATACAACCTGTGCTTTCTTCCAGTAATTTCTGTTTCCAGAATATTAATATTAGGGAAGGGGCCTGTCCCACTTGGTATGAGTACCAAATCCAAGGGTAATAACTACTCTAAGGTCCCATCAGATAACAGCAAAAGTGATGGGCAGTATTCTAAATCTTTCGTCCTTAAATATGGTAAATATGTTGGCTATGTTAAAGATATTGTCACCACCAACTGGAACATTATCACTAGTGATGAGACCATTAAAGAATATGTTTGTGATAGGCCTACATTTGTGTATAAAACAGGGCCCAACATTAAAAATCTTATTGAACTGAAGGCCAACAGACAAGCCTTGAATATTAACAACAAGAGTGGTGGAACAAAGAAATGTGGTCGTTGTTCCCAATGTGCCTTTATATCTGAGGATGACTGTTGCATTCTCAAAAATGTTAACAGGAATAAAATTAGGTTTGCTAATGGGAACTGCCAGTCAAGCCATTTGGTTTATTTAGCAATGTGTTGCACATGTCCCTGTTTTTATGTCGGGAAAACTGACAGGCAACTAAAAAACAGGATATATGACCATACATATTGTATGAGGAAAAAAGATGTTAACAATGCTTTATTTCGACACATTACCAACAGCAACACTTGCGACAAGTTTAAATTTGCAATTTTGGAAACCGTAAGGGCGAATCCCAGAGGTGGTGACATTAAGAGTATTGTGGGAGAGAAGGAAATTAAATGGCAACTCAAGTTGAATGCAGCCAGCTTTCCAGGTCTTAATGAGATGATTCCCACTAAGCCACTGATTAGGAATGTTTGATATTTACAGTTTCATAAGTTTTTTTGTAAAAAATCATACTCCCATTCTACACAATATTTTTCGTTTGGGGTTAAACACAACTTATTATTTCTGGAAACAGAAATTACTGGAAGAAAGCACAGGTTGTATTGTTATACTGGAGTATACATCAATCTTATTATTGCAAATTGTTATTTATTTAATTAACTTTTGAAGTATTTTTAACATTATTCTAGGTTTGGTACCTTATTTCCCCCATTTTGGGTTTCTTTGCATAGGAACGTTGTATTATTGTTCAACAGTTTTCTTCTTTTGATTTACACTGATGTGGTACATTTTTAATCTACCTTGTCATATACTAAGTTTTAAATGTTGTTTTTAACTGACTTACTTATTTTAAACATTAAATGCATAGGAATTGTTGATGTATTTAGGGTTAGATAGCATTATGAGTTTTTTTAGTGCATTTGTACACTGTTTTTTTAAAAAGGAAAGGGCGTTGCATTTACTAATTAATTTTGGCGTTTTTTTCTGTTAAAACTGTTTCTCTAGCTTTTTATCTTGTTCTGAAGAAGTGTATTATTTACATGAAAGCGCTCAACTATTGATTGTACAGAAGTTTATTTGTATTAAAGAACATTCGGTTCTTGGATTTACAACACAGTGTGGATCGTGGTTTTTTCTGTGGGTTTTAAAACATTAGTTTAATTAATTTTGTTGTGCATTCAGAAAGAAAAAAAATCAGCAATGCTCATTGCTTAAATATCAAATCTGTGTCAATATAGCTGGGAACCCAGGTAAATTATATTGTTCACATCTCCTAGGCATGTATGTACGGGAGGGCGTAAACACATGTGCATAAAAGGGGTTTGGTAGGGGGATTAAATTGTTCAAACTTTGCAAGACTGAAAAATACTGTTGAATGTAAGGAAATTAATCTGGGATTTCTTTGGACAGCTGAGTAGGTTTTCATCGAGACAAGGATCATCAAGACTTGTTTTCTTGATTGATACGACTTTCAACAAAACTAGCATTTTTAATAGCTAGATCACAAAACATTGGGAATAAGACTTCTCCCCTTTCCCACCCATTGTTGTGCGATCTCAGATTTTGCACAGATATAAATATATACATACATATCTATAATATACACACACACACATATATATATATATATATTTTATATATATATATGTATATATATATATATATATATATATATATATATATATATTTATATATGGATCTCCTTTATTTGATTGAAAGACCATTTGATAGAAACTCATTTGGTCGAAGTCTCATTTGATCGAAAACCAGTATTTCAAGGCATAAAACTGGGATTTGTCCCCCTCCCCAATATCGTGTGACCCTGGAGTTGATATATATAGTCAGGGGGGGTGTGGGGGCATTTTAGTTTAAAAGAAGAAAAGAAAACAAAAAGTACACATTTTAAACTAAAATATGTGGGGGACTTCACCCCCACACCACCCTGACTATAATATATCAACTCCAGGGTTGCACAATATTGGGGAGGGGGACAAATCCCAGTATTATGCCTTTAATACTGGTTTTCAGTCAAATGAGACTTTGACCAAATGAGTTTCTATCAAATTGTCTGTCGATCAAATAAAGGAGATCCATATATATATTAGGGAAGGGGCCTGTCCCACTTGGTACGAGTACCAAATCCAAGGGTATATACATATACATACACACACACACACACACACACACACACACACACACACACACACACACACACACACACACACACACACACATTTGTTTATACATAGTACAGGGTCTCTGTGAAGAATTTCACATAGAAAGCTGTGTTTTTAAAGTTTGGGGGGGGGGTGGCTTAACATTTTGCTAGACTGCCATAGTAGGAGATATTTAGCCTTGAAATATTTTTTAAATGTTTTGGGGTTAGCTGGAGTCACAGGCTTAATATTTATTTTAAAGAAGACAGTTTTGTGGTCCAACCTGAACAATGAGGACTTTAACACTAGGGGAGGGCATCGATCTGTCATGTTTGTGAGGAACAGGTCAAGGATATTTTCACCCATGGTGGGTGTGCAGACGAGCTGCTCCAGGGTGCCAGTGTTAATAAATTTCAGGAATCCCTGGAACTGCTTGTCTGAGATTGTGTATGATTTCCAATTAATGCTGGGTAGATAAAATCACCCATGAATATCATGTTAGGTTGAATGGGGAATGTCTCCAATTCATTCAAGCATGTGGTATGTACTTCCTGGGTCATGAAATGGAACCTATAGCTTCCAAAGATGTGGTATGGGCTTTACTTATGGTGTAAGTTGGATGTGGAGAAGCTCAAATGTGTCATATTGTCTGACCAGCCTTGAGGTTTGTTCATGTTTGAAGTAAACTTGAGACTCCTTCAGTTTTAGACCCTACCTGTGCAACAGATTGTCTAAATATGTGGAAGGCATTACGGTCTTGTACTATCAGGGTGCTCTCTGTAGCTTTAAGCCAAGTCTTAGTGACTGCACAGATGTCTACATTGTCTACGATGAAGGCAGCTTGCAGGAAGTGGCATTTTCTGTTTTGACTTCTGAGCAGTAACAACTTTAGACAGTTCTAAGCTGGTTTAGCTATGCTGGTAGCTTATCAGGTTCACACTGCTTAAAAAGGCACTATGGGGATGGACAAGGTTTTAGCTAATATTCTAAAAATTAGGCAGGACATGAGCAGACAATCCCTGGCAAAGCAGCATATCCTCCGAGGCAGACCAATTTTGCACCCCCTTGGAGTGACACCAAAAACTATGCCAGTTATTAAAGTAATTTACATTATGTTGGTATTGTTGTAGCATCATCCTTGGAGAAGGCAGAATGATGCTCAGTGCTAGGTTTATACTGGCCTAGGATGCACAGACTAACAGCTCTATCATCTCTCTCTTCATACAGTCCAGGCAGGTACATCTCAGGTCATTTATGTCCACATGGACTATGGCAAAGTCATACTGGTACTTGTGGTGCAATGAACTGAGTGCATGCATGATCTGGTAGATCCTGGGCCCTGACAGGCAGCTGACCATGACTCTCTCTCCTTGTCAGCCCGGTCAGTGGGACATCTGTATGTTTCACAATAGAGTCTCCTATTACTAAAATATTGTGTTGGCGGCAGTTTACCTTATGGGCTTAGAGGGCGAGACACTTTGTGATGATGTGGTATGTGTCTTGGTGCATGTGGTCTTAGCAGAGTATTCTAGAGGTTGGTGAAGATATTTGTTTTGTGTGATACATCTGGGAGGCCTTTGAGGTTCTGGATGTAAATTTAAGAGCCTCAGCATATGTGGGTCAGTTGACCACAGTATGAAATCATTAAAGTTGCTAAATTCAGGTACAGAGGGTGTGCTTTCACTGCAGCAAAATTAGAAGTTATGTACCTACCATAACGTTCCATGTTAGTTGTCTTCTCTCGTCTTCTTTCTTGCTGGATGGGTTCGGAGCCGATCCTCGGCTCCGACTCGGCACTTGCTAAGCTCGAGAGCTAATTTTACCAGCTTGAGGCAACCCTATATCCCATGATGCAAGGCGGAGACTACCCAGATCTCGTTTGGTAGCGAAAGAAATAGCAATGTTTTCTTCCAACTGAAGAGGAGAAAGAAAAATAACAATACTAAATAACATCATAACCCTCTAGAAAGGATCAACGTAATCTAGTGACACGAAGTTGAACAGCTAGAAAAAGGTAATAACCTCTTAATAGAAGATGCATAATCTTCCCGGTCTGACCAGGCTAAGGGGATGGAGGGCGGGACGCAAGAAAGAAGGTGAGAGAAGACAACTAACATGGAACGTTATGGTAGGTACATAACTTCTAAATGTTAAGTTGTCAATCTCGCCTTCATTCTTGCTGGATGGGACCGCGTCCCTTGCACCTCTATCCTGGGTGGCTCAATGGAACAGACTCTTGAGAACGGTGGAACCAAAATTCGCTCTGTCTCTGGAGGCCAAATCTAATTTGTAATGTGAAACAAAGGTATAAGGAGATGCCCATGTGGCTGCTGCACAAATAGTGTCTATTGGAAGTCTAGCTTGAAAAGCTGTAGATGTAGCTAGAGCTCTGGTAGAATGGGCTTTTGGGTTAGAAATCAACTCTTTGCCTCTGAGCTGATAAATGTAAGTGATCACAGAAGACAGCCATCTAGATAAAGTTACCTTAGAAACTGGAAGGCCTTTCCTGTTCTCTGCATAGGATAGAAACAGTTGATCAGATTTCCTAAAAATTTTAGTCTTGTCCAGATAATATCTGAGCTGGCGGTCAACATCAAGATAATGTAACTTTTGTTCCGCTCTATCAGAATAATTCGGGAAAAATACTGGAAGATCAATGGATTGATTTAGGTTCATCTGCGATGCCACCTTTGGTAAGAAAGATGGATTAGTCCTTAGAGATACCCTGTCTTTGTGGAATATTAGATAGGGAGGGCGAATACAGAGAGCATGAAGCTCAGATACTCTCCTGGCAGAAGTAATACTAGTAAAAGTGTCTTCCAAGAAAGCAATTTCAAAGAACAGGCAGCTGCAGGTTCGAATGGGGGAAGAATCAAGGATGTTAAAATTAAATTTAGATCCCACTGTGGTGGGGGGTCTCTAATCGGAGGTTTCAATAAAAAGATACCTCGAAGGAATGCCTTGCAAAGTTGTGACAATGTTGTGGTCCAAAAAGCCTATATGAAAATTTGAAATGGCTGCCAGTTGAACTTTCACTGTGGAAGAAGAGGATCCTGAATGAAAAATGTCAGCTAGGAAGTCCAATACCGAATGAATTGGAGCAGTATAGGGGTCTATGTTCCTAGCTTTTGCCCAGAAAGAGAAACGTCGCCATTTACTAGTGTAAATCTTTCTGGTAGAAGATTTTAGGGAAGCTACTATTATATCCCGTACAGGATTAGAAATCATAGGAAGCCTGGCTAAGGATGGAAGTGGAGCAACCAAGCAGTGAGGTTGAGAGAAGGTATGGATTGGTGCAGTTGACCCGACTGGTGGGTCAGAAGATCTGGAACCGGGTCCAGATGCCATGGCTGTACCAAGAGGTAATGATGTAGGAACGGAAACCATATCTGTCGAGGCTAATAAGGGGCAATGAGAATCAACTTGGCTCTCAAGGCGGTTGCTTTCTGAATTAGCTGAGGTATCAGCGGAAAAGGGGGAAAGGCATAAAGAAGTCCCCGGGGCCAATCTTGGGTTAGAGCGTCTCTGGGGGGATGGCCTGGAAGGGGGAAGAGAGAGAAGAAGTCTGGGCATTTGCTGTTTTGAGGTGTAGCGAAAAGGTCGCAGCAAGGAAGGCCCCACTTCTGAAAAATCTCTTCTGTCACTGACTGTTTGAGAGACCACTCGTGAGGCATGAGAATAGCTCTGCTCAATCTGTCCGCTATGATGTTGGATTTCCCGGGGATGTGCGTTGCTATCAGAAACCGGTGAGAGGAGATTGCCCATTGCCAAAGTCTTGAGAGCCTCTCGACACAGTGGATAGGACTTGGTTCCGACGTGTTTGTTTATATACCACACTACGGACATATTGTCCGTTTGGACTGCAATAGTTCTCAGGGGAAGAGTCTCGTTGAGGGCTTGCAACGTTAAAAGCACTGCTCTCATCTCCAGAACATTTATGTGCAGATGGTACTCGAAAGGTTGCCAAGTGCCATGGACCATTCTGCCCTGATAATGCCCCCCCCCACCCGATCAGGGAGGCGTCCGATGTAACCGTTGCAACCGGGGCAAGAGGAACAAATGGTCTGCCTTGATGGATTTGAGGGGACGATATCCACCAAGTCAGATGTCTTTTGCAAGTTGGAGTTACTATGATCTCGTGACGCATGTGAAGTTGTTGAAAAGGCCATTGGGTGAATAGCATCCATTGTAGAAGACGCATGTAAAAGCGGGCGAGGGGAAGAAGTGTTATGGCGGCCGCCATAAGACCCAGTACCTTCAGAGCAAATCTGGCCTGAATTTTGTTGCTGAATCACCTGGACGTGTCTTTGAATGTCTAAGATCCTTTGGTCTGTTAACTTTGCTGAAAGTTGTACGGTGTCCAATCTTGCGCCTATAAAAGTAATAGATTGACAAGGCGACAAGGCAGATTTTTCGAAATTTATAGAAATTCCTTGCCCTCTGCAAGTGTGAATGGTGTAATTTCTGGCTTGGAGAAGCTGATGCCTGGTGGTGGCAGTGAGGAGCCAGTCGTCTAGATATGGAAACACCTGGAATCCTTGACGTCTCAGGTGAGCCGTAACCACTGCCATGCATTTGGTGAACACTCTGGGGGCTGTAGTGAGTCCAAAGGGCAGGGCTCTGAATTGGAAGTGACTGGTCCCCAGCCGAGCGGAGAAATCTTCTGGGCGTCTGTGAATTTTATGTGATAGTATGCATCCTGAAGATCTATCGAGCACATCCAATTGTCCTTGCCCAGAAAGGGCAGAATGGACTGAAGCGTGACCATCCGGAATCTTGATTTCTTTACAAACTTGTTGAGTTTGCTCAGATCTAATATTGGTCTCCAGTCCCCTGTCTTTTTTGGAACTAAAAAGAACCTAGAGTAGATTCCGGATCCTATTTGGTCCGCTGGGACTGGCTGGATGGCTCTTTTTACTAGCAGTTTTGATATTTCTAGTACTGCTAGTTCCCTTAGACCGGGTGGAACGTCTGGAAGGGTTCCCTTTTGTTGAATTGGGGTTTGAATAAAGGGAATTTTGTAACCCTCGGATATAATTGACTGTACCCATTTGTCTTGAGAAAGGGAAAGCCAGGCTATTGGGTACAGTGATAATTTTCCCCCGACTGCCCCCGAAGGCGGACAATCGGGCAACATCTCCGGGATGCTGGAAGGGTTTGTCAGAAAGAGGCTCTCTGCTACCCTGATTCTGCGGACCACCTCTGCCCCTAGGGCGGTGTCTATTATTGTTACCCCCTCTGCCTCTGGGGGTAAACTGACTTCGTGCGTCAGGCATGACTCCTTGCGATTTGCGGAACCACATTTTCCCTCCCTTCTGTCCTTTGGGGTAAGGTCTAGAAGGGGTGGAGAAACGGACTCCTACGGCAGAAAGAGTATTGCCATCTTGTTCGCATCTAGTCAAAGTGTCTTTCACTTGTGGTCTGAACAAGGTCGAGCCATCAAAGGGGGAGTTTGTGAAGGACGCCTTGAAGGGGTCTGCAAAAATTACAAAGCCGCATCCAGGACTGACGCCTTAAAGCCACTCCTGTGCCTGCGGCCCTACTCGCTCCATCGGCTGCATAAGAAATGAGCCACATGGAGGAGTTAGCAATGGAGTTAAGGATTCCTAGCTGTGAGCTAATCTTATCCTGAGACCCAGCAGCTGAAGGATCCTGTAAAACTTCTCCCAACTCTTTAAGAACATCTCTTTGAAGGCGGGTGAAGTGGCATAAGTAGTTCAGCGATCTCATGGCAAAAGTCGCTGAAGAAAAAATCCGCTTACCGTACCTGCCCATAGTCCTAGAATCCTTGTTAGAAGGATGGACAGGTACTGAAGGATCAGCTAATTCCTTCTTGGTGGCAGCAGCCACCACCATGGCATCAACTGGGACACCCTTTGTTAAATATTGTCTATCTTGTGGGGCCGTAATAAATTTTAAGGCCTCCTAGGGATAGGTTCCACCGAATCCGGAGCCATCCACACCTTCCGAGCCACTACCTCCATGAGAGGGTCGAAAGGTGGAGACACCCAGGAGGTGGAGGGTCGAGATCCGAACGCCTCCAGGTATACTGACTCGTCCTCGGAAGGATTAAGGGAGGGCCAGTTCCCCCTCTGCTTAAGGATTTCAAGGATGTCTGAAAATGAGACATCCTCAGAGGAGGACCTTGGGGATCCCTCCGACTCATCCAAGTCAGTATCTGATGTAGTAGACTCAGGGGAATCTAGATGTTTCCTCTTACATGTCCTCTTACGCGGGGTTCCCCTGACGGATCAGGAGAAGCCTCAGAAGAGGAAGATATTCCCAATGGGGAAACCTGAGGCGTTGGATCTCTGGGTCCGGGAGCAAGAGAGTGGGAAGAGACGTCAGCAGGCACTGTAGTGGGAGGAGCTGATGGAACTGTCCGTTGACTAAGCCCAGGGGCTAGTACACTCCTCATCACCTCGAAGGCTCCCCCGTCAGAGAGACCAGAAAGTTCCCGCTCCGAAGAGATAGGAACCCCAGGCCTCACCAAGAGGGAAGGCTCGAGGCAGATGTCGGGGCCAAGCTCACCAACGCCGAAGCTCCGAGAGGGAGAACGGGGTCGGACAAGGGTCCGATGCCACTCGCCCCCTTGGAGCCGACGAGAGAGACCAGATGCCCGGATCCCTCCAATGAAGGTCTCAAGGAGTAAATCAGAGCCGAGGACGACAGAGCCGAAAGGGGTGGTATCGGCTCCGAAGTCACAATGGTGCCGGTTCCGAAGAGCTCCGGCTCAGAGCTCTGTAAAAGAGTCGAAGGAGGAATGTTTGGTGGATGAAAAATAGCTACCGTCTGTTGAGATGGGCTATGGAGTATTTGGGCCAATGCCTGAGACTTTAATAGTCTACTCACCACTCTCTTGAGGCCGTGATCAGACAGCCTGGATGACCGAGAAGAACGGCTCCGATGGCTCCGCTCCGAGAGCAAGGGTGATCTCGGAGCCAAATGTATGGATTCCACTGAAGGGGATCGAGATCTCTTTTTTGAGATCGATGGAGCCACCGGAGCGGAAGATACGTCGGCTCCAGCCAGAGCCGACACTGAGTGTCTGGATTTGACAGTATCGGCGCCGGATGGAGCCAATACTGAGACTGGTAAGGTGGAAGGATCGGCTCCGGCCGGAGCCGATCTCGAACCTGGTGAGGATGAACCCGAAACCAACGGCTTGGAAGTCTGAGCCGAAGGCTTAACAGGTTTCGAGGGCTTCCCCGGCGCCGACTTAGTCGGGGAGCTCTCGGGCTTTAATAAGCCCCTTAATATCAGCTTATTTTTTTGCTCCTGCAGGACTCTTGGGCTGAAAGCATGACAGATAGCACAAGAGTCCTGCAGGTGCGAAGGTCCCAGGCAATAAACACAAGAAGTGTGACCGTCTGTCAGAGACATCTTCTGACAGCATGAGTCACACTTCTTGAAGCCTGAGACCTTAGTGTCCTTCGACATAACTGTGTCGAGGAAACACAATAGTAACACACACACACAAAAACACTCAGTCCAACAATTTAAAATAAACAGGGATAACACAGAGTCATACACAAACAATCCCTGACAGGAAAACATTTAGGGAGGGGAAGGCCTAAGGCCTAACTAGGGAAAAGGGAATAAATTACTCGAAAAAAAGGGAACACTGACGGGAATAGGGCTAAAGTAAGTCGTTAGGTTAACAAAACACAAATATATATATAAATTTAAAGGGGGGGTAGACGAAAAGTCTCAAAAACTGTTCACTTACCTAGAGCTGGTAAAAGAAGGCACCTCGTTAGCGAAGCGGCAAATGAGATCTGGGTAGTCTCCGCCTTGCATCATGGGATATAGGGTTGCCTCGAGCTGGTAAAATTAGCTCTCGAGCTTAGCAAGTGCCGAGTCGGAGCCGAGGATCGGTTCCGAACCAATCCAGCAAGAATGGAGGCGAGATTGACAACTTAACATCCATGTCTCCATTACTAGATGTACATGTATGTGTTCAAATTGCAGTACAGCCTCAAGCTTGATCATCTTTTTGTTAAGACTACTGGACAGCCACCTTAACGAGTTCCAACATGGAAATGACTTGGAGGGAATACTGAGTTGGGGGACTCGGCCTAAAACAGGAACATTGGAAACAATAAATGTTTTACCCAAAGTACAAAATATGTGGGAAGTGAGGTGCAGGCCATCCTTGGAAAAAGCATTTGACAGCTATACTGTCCCAGCCAGACACATACTAGATCCCCTTAGAATGATACCGACTACTAAATGAATTACTACAGCCAGTTATCGTATTCTTAAATTCTGGCATCACTGCAGGTATAACATATAACCAGAGTATTTCCTGCCTTGTAAACATTCTTATTAAAGTTGATAATATCTTAGTATATGTCCCCCTGAGTGGAACACCTAAAGTCATTCATGCACATGTGGGCTACCATGAGGTCGTAGCTGTATTTTTCAGGATGGAAGTATCCAAGAACTCTTTCAACATCCTAACTCCTGGCCCCAGAAAGACAGCTGCCAAACTTTTCTTGTCCAGCTTTATGGGGTGGTTGTGACAGTATGCTTCACAACAGAGAAAAAAAAGCAATCCTTGATTGGATTCAGTCACTGTATGCCTTAACGGCTTGTGACATGCACCCTTATTGCTCTCTGAAGCACGTGTAATAGCTGCTGAAGTATGTGCTGACAGAGGTAGCTGAAGTATGTGGTGATGGTACAGAGGTATTGGCCTGATGTGTCAGATTTATTAATTCTAAGTCTTTGAGGTTTGGATAGTAATTTCTTAACCATCGTGACACACACAAGTATAGTTAAAGATGTAGTGAAGGTGCTTTGTGATTTGGGAATGTGACTGAGGTGCTTAATGAGTGTGTTATGCTGGGATAAGAAGTCTTCCAGACTTAGTAAGTACATACACCTCTCACATACTGAGTCAAGTTGTGGCAGGTTTGTGTTATTGATGAGCACAATGCAGCTGCTACACATTCTCAAAATACAAAGTGCTATCACACTGACCAAAGACAGGGTCAGAGCGAATCACAATTACATATTAGCCAAAAATGGGAGTATTATTACTAATGTATGAATATAACAAAGTTTTATTAAAAATAAAACAGGAATTATGTTGTGGTTGCTTAGTACTTGTAGCCTTTATCTGTCTTTCAGTAACGCAGCAGTGTACAGCTCAGCTAAACCTGTTTGCTAGTAGCAAAATTCAATGGAGCTCACCTCTTAACAAGGATGTCCAAAACTATAACACAGTATGATACAGACAGTAAATACTACACAACAGTATACTATGGCTGAGCAGTGTAGGCACAGAAACCACAATTAAATAGCACAGTAGGTGAAAATCAGTACAGCAAGATGTAAACAAAAGCATTCAAAATAGAGTTAAGTTGATTAGTATATCTCAATACCTCAGGGCTCTATATGCAAGGCTACAACTGCTTAAAGTGTGCACTAGGTGCAGCAGGTGAAAACCAATGCAGAGGTAGAAAAAACTTTAAAATTAATGAAGTAAGAAATGTAATACACACAACATGAAGATATACATGCAGAAAAGGTTGGTTGGCATCGAACAGTGGAGCAAGAAGTTAAAAATGTAATAGTGTTGCAGCAAGATACTAAAAAATGTAATACTGTAATAATAAAACTCTGTTTTTTTTTTATATACAGCGACATCAGAGTGTTGCATTGGGTGTCACCATTTCTTGAACAGAGCAGCTGTAGGCAATAAATAGTGAAGAGAATAATCACAGTAACACAATTATAGGATTAATGGTAAAACTGCTTAATCAGTACAAAACAGGGCAGCAAGAAGCAATCCTTCCATAACCCCTTGTTGCCTTTTTTGCACACAGAGTGGGGGTGTCACTTCACCAGTGACAATCTTCTAGAGCCAAGGTTTACACCTCTGGGTGTCTAACCCTGCCATGGTAGCTCTTCCACACCACACACATACACTTATGGCCAATTTATAGCATCCAGTCCACCTACTGTATATCTTTGGAATGTGGGAGGAAACTGGAGGACCCGGAGGAAACCCATGCAAACACAGTAAGGACATGCAGACTACACATAGAAGGCACACCAGCTGAGAAAAAAAGCAATGACAACACAGTTATTTAAACAGTATTGTAAAGAGAGAAAAAAACAGTTCAGCAGATAAGGATGAGAAAATAGAATAAATAAGTTAAGGTAATTTGCAATAAGAATTCCTGTATTACTATACAGCATGGACTACAGTACTGATGCAGTCTGCAAACGTTATGCATTTCAGTTCACAAAAAGGCAAAACAGCACAATGCAGACAACTTAAAGCAAGGTAAAAACAAGTAACAGCCAATAGAAAACTGCAGAACTACCTAGCTACAAGCAAATATATGCTTAGGTTACCTCAAATGCAGCTTTTCTCACAACAGTAAAATTGCAAAAACAATGTAGAATGTGGAGAAAAACTGGCAGGTAACAAATGTCAATACTAGTGGAAAAATAACTCAAACAGAAGGTTATAAATCAAAGTGGAAAGGTATGATAACAACATGGGTGAATCTAAGAAAAAAGGAGAAGGGAGGATTTGAGATGCAGGTCCTTAAGGAGAATAACAGCTAAAAAGAATATTACATTCATAAAATAGAAGAAAGTATGCAGAAAACTAAGCCAACATGGGAATGGAGAAAGGAGATTTTACCAATAAGGATGACTGCATGTAGGGGTATGGAAAATAGTCAAGAAGGGGCTGGAATTTACTGGAGGAAAACAGCAAAGGAACCACGGTACTGGGAGCAAATAATTAGGGAAGGAAAGGTAACAGACTGGAATGAGACTAAGCAGAGGCCTGGACTGCAGGTTAGAGACTGCGTTGCCTACCAATGATTGATAACACAGTATAGAGGGATAGGAAAGTGCTTAGTGAAAGATCAGCCCTGGAAAAGTTTTTAGTTGAGTCTAGAACAGAAGCTACTGTTAAAAAAGTATAGTTAGTAAGGCACATAAAATATTGTATGATAACTAAAAGAATCACTCGGAGGAAGTTAGAAAAGATTGGGAAAACAGAATGGAAAGTCAAATTACAAAGGAACAATAGGAGGATGTTTACATGGCTCCCAAGTATGCAACAAAGTCCAAAAGTTTTAGGATTTTTTGCATGGAAGTATTTGCACTGATATTTTTATATCCTAAGAAGACTTCAGTGGTTCCAATTAATTACCTTTAGTCTTCTAAGAGCTATTTTGTTTTGTTTACCAGTGGCGCTAAATTTGGAATCTCTTATTGGGGTGATTAAGAATGACCCTAACTCTTGATAACTTTAACAGATCATTAAAAATGTATTTTTTGACTGTCATTTAGGGAATAATCTGTGTCACTTGGTTGCCTATTGTAATTCCGAGACCTGTAACTGTGAGTCCCAGAATTATGAAAAAAAAAAAAAACAGAAACTAAAGGGGACCAGCAAATGTTGTTAATTGTTGTTCTCTATTATGTTTTTTTTTTTTTTGCAGACAGAGAGAAACAGAGCAACCTCCAGGTCCCCACTATTTACACATATTAACTCTGAGATTGCCAACCTTGGAGAAAACGAAACAGTCCGAGACAGAGCAAGTTCAGACTTACCTGGGGATTCAATAAACTCTGTGTAAGCTTCGTGAGAAGCCTATGTGGAGTTTACATGTTTGCGTGGTGAGCAGCGGTGGCAGTTACATATTCATGTCACGTATCGCATTTAAAAGTAAACAAGTGGGCTTTCGTGAATAGCAACAGTGTTGTTGGCCAAGAAACCATGTAAAGCAACACGGATATCAGCAAATATGTAGACCTGTTACCTACGGCATGCTGCGAGGGATTGTGAGAAATGCCACAGTGACTACTAGGGTTAATAACATAGCAATGTATATGGTGCAAACACATTACAGGACAGTGTATACAGTGCAAAACATTGCTGAATCCCATTTCAGACATCCTGTATAAAAGTTGTGTAGATCTGTAATGGTACATGGACTGACATTTAAAATAAACAATCAGGGAAAGTATGTGTATTGAATAGGGACACACACATGAATTGTATAAATGAACACAGGGAAAGTGGACAAGTGAAACATCTTAATATACAGCAGAGGAGGACATTTAAATGAAGACAGCTGTAGTAGGAACACAAATCACATACAGTACAGACTGCACAGTGTAATTGTATATTATGTGACTGTCACACAAGGTGACAATGGAGAATATGTCTTTGTGATATGAGCATCCTGACATGTACAATGGAGAGGACATATATCAGGGGTGTTATATACAATAGAGGTTAGCTGCATATTGTGAAGCTGTGCAGAATGAGTTATCTTGAGTATGACTGTAATATCAGCAGAGGTCTCCACAAAGGGGGACACATAGTTACAGGCTCATGGACAACAGTAAACTGAAGCACGCACAATCATGGACAATATTAGAATAATACCACCAGTAATCTCATGTCTCTGACATAACATATGTGATTGTGAGTGATCATAGCTGTTGCTGAACAAACACACTTGTACAAGTATTATGAGATGTCAGCAATTTATGAGGATGACCAAGCACACTGTCCTGGCACTGTAACATCTGCTGGAGGTGTTAGGAGGGATACTGCTACACCTATATGTGACATTATGAATAGTCCAGGCTAGTCGACAGATATGCATGGCATATATATATATATATATATATATATATATATATATATATATATATATATATATATAAATATACATATATGGTACAATCAATGTAAACCATGCCATCAGTGTTGTCAAACAGGTTATGTATGTACTGTGTGCATCACTTACTAAGCAATTTAAAACAGGACCTAGCAGAATAAATTACCATCCTCTGTCACCATGGATGGAGAACTGGCTTAGTTCTAGCGGAACAGAAAACAGCAGCAGTAATCTCCTTGCACAAAGGTGGGCCATCAATCAACCCTGGGAAATATGAATCTATAAGTCTAACCTCTGATCTGCAAGGCCACTGAAAGAATCATCAAGGACCTTATCAACAAGGACATAGGTGACCTTCAAACTCTAGATCCAACCCAATTTGGATCGTTAAGGGTAGATCATGCTTATTGAACATAGCAGACTTCTTCAACAAAGCCACTAAAGGGCTGGATGAAGGTAAGACCGTGCATACTGCCTACATTGATCTGGGCAAAGGTTCTGATACAATCTTCCACACAGGTATCATTGGGAAACTCTCCCATCTGGGAATTAACCCTTACTTTGGTAGATGTTTAGTCAATTGGATCACTGACACAACGCATACGGTGAAAGTTGGTGAATCAACCTCTACCAGTGGCATACCACAAGGATCTGTGCTAGGCCTTTTACTGTTTGGAATCTATTTCTTGGAAGTCCAGGTTAAGAATACGGCCTTTGGTTTACAAAGTTTGCTGATGACTGCATATTGTGTGCAATCACTGAGCCCACTAACAATGTTTACATATTACACGAGGGGCTAACACAGACAAATGATTGGTGTCAAAACTACACGGTATACAAAGAAACACAAAAATGTGTCATTACATTTGCCTTCTTGCAAAGTGGAATTCCCCACTAATTACAGCATTGACAACAGCCCCTCCCTCAAGCTCAAACCCAGTGGTGTGAGACAGGGGAACACAGGTAGATAGCAGTCTGAACTTCGACCACCAAGTTTCCACAGGTGTAAGGAAAACCTTCTACAATGTGCACCTCATAAGTCAGGCCATCATATCCAGGTGTGAGGATGTTATAACACCCCTGCACTCAAATCTCATCAGAACATTAACAGAGTACAATGCTCCCTTTTGCATGTACCTCACCAGGAACCTGCAGCAGCTGGTTAGACCACAGTGGTTTCTCAACAAGAAAATACAGGGCCAACCATGACACGACATACGTGAAGAGACTGAAAGCCCTGTCACTTTACTCTGTATTGTATAGGATGAGGTGACTTGTGCCTGGCCTAGTGGCCAATGTCTGACCCTGCCCTGATGGAAATGCTTCACATCCACAAATCTAATGGCACAAGAGTCACTCGTTCTAGGGATCTTAACCTAGACTGTAACATTAACAGAATAAGCTTGAGAGACAGATATAGCTGATTACATCAGCAGAGTCTGTTTTTTTTAAACACCTTTATTGAATTATCACTTATGACCAGGCAAATTTACATTTATACAAAAGTAATCAAACTGTATTAACAAAGTAACATTAACAAACATTATACTTCACATATATTGCTTATATCATATAACCTAAGCAACATTACATAAATTGTTCAATTCCTGGCCATTTTTTTTAAAACAAGAAACATCTTTATTAAATCACTTACGACATAAGCAATCATGCATTTATCTACATGAAAACAAACCACACCGGCACAATCCTAGCTGCAAGCTTTACATCACAAACCATACAGAGACAATCCCAGTTGCAAACAATATACATCAGTTGTAATCTACCCAATCATTTTCAGTCAAACATTATATACCTCATTTAAGTCTTGCCTTCTTTTAAACCTCATTCCACCCCTGTATGCATTGTTCCCACGACACCAGCAGAGTCTGTTTAGAGGAAGATGGTAATAGCAGTGTCCGACGTGGTGGTGTAAAATGCTCTCTCTAATGCCAAGCAAGTGCGCAAACACTGAAATGCACAGACACATACATACACGCAGCAGTTGACTGCAGTGAGAACAGAACGCCTGCTATCTATCTGATATCAGTAGTGTCTGGTGAGAGGAAAATGGTAACAGGATTGTCCAACATGCTAGTGTAAAATACTCTCTCTAACATCAAGTAAGTGCAGAAAGCACATGCTCATGCAAGCACACACACACACACACACACACTAGTTGACTGTAGTGAGATTAGAACCCCTACCCAAGTACACCGACTAGAGAACTCAGTACTTTATGCAAGCACCACAGCACAAGTGTGACTTTTACAAGGCTGCAGGACAACCTATAGAGAATGCCATCAGCACTGGATGTTGGAAGGCCTGCATGAAATGGATAGGTAGGCATGTGCAACTATCAAAATATTGGTGCTCCATGGGTTTGGAGTGGTAACTGCAGGGTACTCAATTATGCTCTTCTTATTAGACAGACACATACCAGTGGACTGCAGTGAGATTAAAACTCCTACCTAAGTACACCAACATGCTGGTATAAAATACTCTCTCTAACATCAATTAAGTGCAGAAACAGAAACACACACATGCAGGCACTCACACACACACACACACACACACACACACACACACACACACACACACACACACACACACACACACACACACAAGTTGACTGCAGTGAGATTAGAACCCCTACCCAAGTACACTGACTACAGAACTCAGTACTTTATGCAAGCACCACAGCAGAAGTCTCACTTTTACAAGGCTGCAGGACAACTAACAGTGGATGACATCAGCACTGGATGTTGGAGAAACGTTGGGAGACCTGCACGACATGGATAGCTAGCCATGTCCAACTGTCAAGATATGAAAGTTCTGCATGTTACCAGACTGAGTGTGCAATGTGTAGCATTTGCTGTTGTTTCCAATGTGCAGGTATACTTTAAGAGACAGCTTTACAAACTAAATGCAAACCGCTGTCCACATCACTACAAGTATTGGAAAATCTGAATGCGTATTGCAATTATAAAGATGTGCATGGTATATAAGAAAGCATTTGTTATTTATTTATATACTGTAGTTGATATATTTGTAAACACTCCTGAGAGATCAAGGTTGCCATGTATGGGGTGAGGTAACAGATGGCTGGATTGTAAACATGCCCTATTTTCTCAGAAAGTGCCTTCCTTTTGTTTGTGTTTTTACATGTAGTTTCATGGCATGAAGACTAAATGGACAGTAGACAAAAGTAACAGATGCTATCCCTGCATTCACTCAGTCTCTCTAGATGCTCAGCATGGGCTCTCTAGATGCTCAGCATGGGCCTCCCTATTCACAATGATTTCTGCATTGGCTGTGTAAATAAAAGAACAGAAGAGTATTATGCATACCAGTTTTGTCTATATTTAGCTTTCTGTCTATTATAAATGATCTTTATTAGGATACTTACACAAATGTGGGATGTTCTTAGCTCTGAACTCATCCAGTCACTGGTTAAGTGTATCCCTCCTGCACCTTTTTACGTAATTAAAGTGTTGCCTACACTGTTCTCCAGTGCATGGAATGCCAGTCACACTGGTTACAGCCCTGGTCAGACTATTCCAAGCCTCAGACTTGTACTGGGAGCTGGTACAGTCCCCCTGCAAAAGCCTTTGGATGTGGACTTACAAGGAGTCCAACAAAGATTTTGGACTCCTGAACACCGCAACTCTTCATCCTAAATTGGGCACCTTCCCTTCTAACATCAGACATGTCTAACCAGAAAACTTAGAAATAGGTAATAATGATTTCCCACCAATTCTTATCAATCACAATTACTGGTAGTGCACAAACCCAAGCAATGATGTCAACCATGTTTAAGCAATGTTAAGCATACCTCTCTACCTGGAAACATCAAAAATCTGGACAAGGCCCATGAAAAATAGGTACAAATCTGTACGCTGATTAACATCTAATTTGCGTACATACTTATGCAGCCCCACCCACTCCAGTGGAATTGTGGGATACCAACATTCAAACGCAAACTGAAGAATGGACAACCAAAATATGGCACTGCACAAGAGTCCCCTGCAGCCATTCCAATGTCCCATTACCTGGCGATTTCTCCCCATTTACCATAAACACTAATGCGTGCATACTGCTTTACTTCTACAATGATTATTTGGATTTTATTTTTACATTTTACAGCACAACAATCCGCAAAACACTAACAGGCATCTGCTAAACAAAGCAATACTGTCTCACAATGAAAACAGACTTGGCATTAAAACTTCTCTGCCCTTGAAACTCACATTCATTGAAATAGCATTGAAACCCACGCACCGCACCACATCCAAAGAAAATGCATCTGGCCACTGGTGGATAAAGATTACCTTTGGGCTGTTTTCAAATCATTGGCCCCTTGCACACAAAACAAGAAACATACATCTGTTCTTCTCTTTGATACACCTTCCTGACTTTTATATTCCTTGTATAATACAACACACTTGTTAGAGCGCATTTTAAATTTATTGTTTGAACATTTTTCCAGTAGGCTGTACTGTAGGCAATGAAACAAAATGCATGAACCAATAATGACAAAACTGCCCAATTCAGAACATTTCCATCATAAAAGTTTACTTCCACACCCACACTATAAATAGAATGACAGTAAGTCACAGGCATCTTGCACAGCTTCTCGCACTTATTTTCAGCTTCAGTTTTATTTTTGGGGTGGCAAAAAGTCAAAAACCAGGGACACATTTTAAACATTGCTTGTATAATTTTGGAAAGCTGCTAGAAGTTGTGTTACCACTATGCATTTCACTGCCAAGTCTTGGCCCCAGGACCCTGTGCACTACAGTCAGAGCAACATACCATTATGCCAAATCAGCGGTTTCCTGAAAGTTAGGAACTTTAGGAAGACTGAAACCTAAATGGCTATCACTTAGTGAATTCAGTTCTCACTTCTCACCATAGCTACTCTCAATCTCTTAGCACAAAAAATGGACAAAACCTGGACAAAGCCAATAATGAGGGAATACAGCCTCAAAAATAGGGACAAACTTCTAATACTGATCTTATAAACTTAGAAAATTGCTAGAATAAAAGGTTTTGTGTTACCATTTATTTTCTGAAGAATATGAAGTCTGAAATTCAAATGCCTGTCATTAGTGAATTCAATTGTTCACTGATTTGCCACAAAATTCCAGGAAAACACAGATTTTATAAGGAACAAGAGGCATAAATCTGGGAAACTTTCACAACTGGTGGTGGGCAGGGACTTTAGGCTCTTGTCACCTGTACCCAGGGTACAGGGTTTGAGTATGAGTACTTCCCTCTAGGCCACCAGGTATATTCACCTGGGGTATTACACATACACACTCACTCTAGTACATTGCAAGGAAGGGCTGTTGTGCAATAAAAACACTAAAGATTTAAAATACACTGCTTGATGAGAGGAGACCAGTTCACTCTATGAAATGCCACATCAACATCAAACATCAAACTAGTTAAGAAGCTTGATTAATGAGAGGAAATTTAGTTAAAGCACAGGAAGTTGTCAGACTGATTGAAACAGAAGCCAGATAACAATAATGGCATTAATAAACAACAAAAACTACCTCTAAGATTTTGTTATCCTTAAAAGGAACAGTACTCCTTGTAAGAATATAAAATTCAATTATCAATGTGAATAGCAGACATGATAGGTATCAGAAAGTGGCTTTCACAGTTGCAAGTTTTATGTTGGCAAATGCCATTTATAAAAATATAAAGTATTATCATTGCTGTGCATTATGTAAGATGCCAAAGAAGTGAAAGTTCCCTTCTCAGAGGCTTGAACTGTAACAACGCATTGCAAACCTCCTCGCCTCTGACAAACAAGATAAAGACACTGAATACAGCAAAGAAACTGCAGATAAATGGACTGTCTGTGTATACACACACATACACACACACACACACACACACACACACACACACACACGCACACACACACTCTTCCAATAGCATAGCTCTGCAAACAAAACGGCAGCTTCCAATAGCTCTGCAAACAAAATGGCAGCTTCTAATAGCTCCACAAACAAAACGGCAGCTTCCTACATACCTCTACAAAGTACACAACAGCAGCTTAAATCCATCTATTCCAGGGAGGCACACACACAGCTTCCAATAGCTCAAAATGGCATAGCTCTGCAAACAAAATGGCAGCTTCCTACATACCCCTACAAACTGGCAGCTTCCAATAGCTCTGCAAACAAAATGGCAGCTTCCAATAGCTCTGCAAACAAAACGGCAGCTTCCAATAGCTCTGCAAACAAAACGGCAGCTTAAATCCATCTATTCCAGGGAAGCACACACACACACACACACACACACACACACACACACACACACACAGCTTCCAATAGCTCAAAACAGCAGCTTCCAATAGCTCTGCAAATAAAACAGCAACTTCCTACATACCTCTGCAAACAAAATGGCAGCTTAAATCCATCTATTCCAGGGAAGTAGCAGCAAAGCATTCTCATACCTCAGCAGCTTAAATCTCCTTCCATAGGCAGCAAATCATTTACCCATGCATCGTGGCTTGTTCTGTTCCTGCTTATAGCTGGAAATGCATGCACGTTGAGCCCTTGAGCTCAAATCCACCGACTGGCAGGCTGTTTCACAGAGCTGACATCATCATGCATGTGATGATGTCAGCTCAAAAAACCTGGAAAATTTTAAAATAAAAAATGCCGGGAAATTCGGAAATTAAGGGGTGCCACTTAGGAATCGTGGCACCCCATTATTTGGACCCCAAAACTCGGTAAAAACTGAGTAATTCTGTACGGTTGGGAGATATGATGTTAAGTGTACAGCAGTTTTAGAAACCAGAAGATTAATCTGACACTTTGCCTTACTTTGAGGGTTGTTTGCTACTGTAACTGTTAGGTGAATTAACTTTGCAGACATGTACTTGGGACATAAATTTCATGTCCAAACACATTTTTGCTTTGGCTTTATACACTGATAAAATTGATTTTACCATGTAGGATTCAAACCTATGCATAAGACAAAACATTTTCTTCCACAACGGTGATTTTCCAACTTTGCTACAGAAAAACTGCTTCTCAGACATAGTCACAAATTAGTTATAAATACAGATGACAGATAGAAGTGTTAATCATGTATGTGTGTGACCTGACAAGGTCCTTGGTTATACACTCATGTGTGTATGTGTCTTACTGAAGTGTGAAGGCCATCCAAGTCCAGTTATAGTTACAGAAACATAGTACACAGTGTAACCTCATTCATACATATGGACCTTCAAAACACAGTAAGGGTGTCTTATCCCTCATACATATAATTCATATGAGCTCCACTGCTATACATAGTTATTTATAATTATGTTTAAATTGTTATAAGTGATATTTAACATAAAGTGAAATGGAACAAAGGAAAAATATCCGGAATTTCCTGTATTAGAACCCAGGATCATGTGTATTACAGCCCTACACTTACACCTGTTGCAAGAGGAATATTGAAATAACATTTGCATATTTTTCTGTTCATTACTAAGAACTGAACTGTAACAACAGTAAAACTATGTTGAACTTCCAGTATTGAAACCCAGGACCATCTGTATTACATTCCTACACTTGCATCTGCTGCCACAGGAATAGTTAAATAATATTTGGATATTTCCCTATTCATTACTAACTTCTCTGTGTTAACCACCGTACAATGCTGCTTAGCGTGTTTGCATGGTGCCCACCACACTTGATACAATGCATCCATTTTGAAATTGTCTACTATCTACTTCCTCTCTGCAGGTGTTCTAAGCCTGCAGGTGTTGGGGAAGCTTGCTAACTACTGCACAACATTACTAAGTGGTGTTGTGCGATGGAAAGCAAAAAATACAATGATGTATCCTTTTTGAAATTTAGAATGTCTGCATCCTGTCTGCAGGTGTTTTGTCTGCTTCTTGTGTGGGCCCATTAGTCCAGGTTCATGCAATGATAAGAGTCGTGCAAATGAGATAAGCAAATCTAAACTTGTTTTAGCCTTGTGATCAGTGTTTATTAGGTGTCATCCTTAAAAGACAAAGGTGGGACTTGAACACTGATGTAGATATGGTATATGGTATATGCTGTCTGGATCAATATGTTTTGCAGATGTGCTACACACACAGGTGATTCACAGGAGTAGTTGATGTACTGGTCATCAAAGAAGTACATTACATGACATTTACTGTATTTATCCATTTCTCTTGTTTTTCCTAAGCTGCACACTGCTCAAATACTGGCATTAAAAAAGGAAATCTATAAAATAAACAACACTACAAAATATATACATTAGTACACATGAAAGATGTTTACACAAGTCTGGGTTTGAACTCTCACACTAATGAACCTTCAAAACACAGTGTAAGGGTGTTTTATCCCTGTCACAGAAACAGCTTTGCAGTTGAGGATGGAAATCATTTTGCATATAAGCAAGTCCAAAATCATCCACAATATCAACAAGACATATGACACTCATACACTTCTGATTTATTTGTACATGTATTCATTTCAGATGTAGTGCAATAAGTGATCACACAAACATTTCTGACTATTGTTTGGAGAAATGCAGCTGTGTTTTATCTCTGTATGGTGTTCATTCTTCTCTTATCTGAGCAGTAATCTGAGACATGCAGCCTGTAAGGCATTTTCTATCACTGCCCTTAAAATGTCAGGGAATATTAAATGGCAATAATATACAGTTTTCAACTAATGCTCGGGAGGTTACATGTTACTGAAAATAAACTGAAATGTGTGCTGCTTACATTGACACAATTACTTCAATACTTTGCAAGTCTAACCTGGTTGACACACCCACTGGAGGTAAATGAGTCTGAACTGTTGTTGTATTTTCCTGCAATCATTCACCATTGCAATCCATTAACAACAAGCACTGAGGTAGTGCCTGTACTATGTTTACATCTGATACACAGAGCCAAGAATTTGGAATTCAGCAATTCTAATAAGTTCGCACCTCATCTGCATCTTCAGCATGCTCACAGCCCTGAATCTACACTATAAAATGGTAACTGTGTAGCAAGAGAACCTAAATGTGAGGAGACTTGTTTATGTGTATAACACAGTTGAAGATTGCTATTTCTTTGGATTTATCTGCACAGAAGACTACTGATCCCTTTAAGGTATGATTGCATTTTTCAGTTAGATACTGGATATGCTCAGATATCAGTTAGAAAATTGTTTTTACATATGCATTAGCAAATGCTACTTTTACCTGTGTGCACTTAGAATTTTACTAATGGTATAAGCATTTTGGTCAGGGCATGTTACTTTCACAGATGTGCAGCCTTATTAACTTTCATCACAAGTCTTAATGTTACAACTGTTTCTCTTTACACTCTTCTACTGTTATTTCTGTGAAATGTAAATGCCCTATATTGTCAATGACACAGGGATGTTAGTCTTCTAGGATGGCCCATAGACACCTCTAGGGGAGTGCTGGCCACAGGTACAGGCGACTGTTAATTGCATCAAAATGAATGTCCTGTGGTAAATGTGTACACATGTTTTTGGGACAGTTTCCTTGATAGCAGTTATTGCAATTCACTGAAAGTTCAGTTTCCTTTGTTTAGTAGCAAAATGCCATTTGCTTGTTGGTTTGGGGGTGGGGGAGCCAAGTTTCATGTCTCTGAAAGCCCTCTTAGATAGTATAGCTTGTACTGGTGTTAGGACGTACTTTTCACAAATCACCTCCAGAAAGGATAGTCAGGTCACTGTGAATGAAAAGATTTTTTGGATAAACACCTACATGGAAAATGTCCTGTTTTAAGAAATGGAAATGTGGAGAGCATCCAAGCCTTGTCTTGGTCACACATGTTCAGACAGGATGGTATGCATTTGTCAAGATCAGGGAAGAGAATTTTTGCAGCATGCATTATGCAAAATTTGTCAAACACTAGGCAGGATTTTTGCCAGGTCGAAAATTTAACAGTTCACAGATAGCAACATTCAATGCATCTCTGATGGTTGTTAATGCTAGGAGCATTAATAATACAGTGTTTTATTGGAAATTTTGTTAAGTTCCCACAAGATTGATGTTGTTATAATTTGTGAAACATGGTTAAAGAACAATGACTGGAAACCATTTCTGTCAGGATATAAATGTTTTTACTGTAACAGACATTCTAACACAAAATCAGGTGGAGGTGTTATGATAGCAATTAAAGATAGCTATAAGACCTGTGATGATTACATGTTCAGTGATAACACCAATACTATAGACTGTGTAACTGTGACAATAAAGACAACACTGGAACACATATCAATTGTTGGAGTGTATAGACCACCAAAGTCAAGTGCAGATGACCTAGAAGAATTCATACATTTCTTACATGAAACACAGGAGGGAAGAATAATATTAGCTGGGGACTTAAATTTACCAGAAACAGACTGGAATAATATTGATTCAACAACATTAATAAGGAAATTACTCACAGAGTATATTCAGGAACAACAATCACTTCAGATTGTAAAAAAAAAACCTACCAGGGTTCAGAACATACTAGATATTGTTTCTGTTCCCAAAGAAATTACTGTAACTTCAAGTCAAGTTTTACCATCATTGATATGCAGCGATCATGGGGTTATTAAGGTTAATTTGTCACTAGACAATTCTGCCACACTGAAATCTAAACCAGTGCATAGAAGGTTAATTGCAGATTATATGGAAGCAAACAGTCACTATGTAAAACTAACTGTAGTGAGGTGTTCAGTGGAAAAACTGCAGATGGAATGTGGAAAGTTTGAAAGAGAAATTGTCTGAGTGGAAAAAGTAAAAAAAATGTTCAACATCAGGATCTAGGCATACAGCATCAGGGAGACATATTTCCATAACAACAAGATATCTGATTAAGGTTAGAGACAAAAAAATACAAGAAATGGAAGAGAGGTTGAACTACAACTTTGAAAACTGAAATAAACAAGCTGGACAAACAGATTAAGCACAGTATGAGGCAAGACCAAGAAAATTTTGAAGAAAATGTATATAAAGATATTGAACATAAAAGGAAACCCTTTTATAGATACATAAGATGTGGAAGGAGTTAAGACATACAAATTGATAAACTGTGTGCATATTCTAAAATGTATTCTCAGACACAACAGATTATAGATATATTTACAAAATCTTATGTACAGCAGTTTGGCTCCACAAAAGGGGTGATAAGTTGTCCTAGTGACATCCAGGTAACCCCAGATACTGGAATCACATCAGATTATATTGTAAACGAACTGCGCAAACTGGATCCAAGCAAAGTGCAAGGAGGAGACGGAATTAGTAACAATGACCTGAGAACACGTCAGCAAGAACTTACACTACCATTATAGCTATTATTCACTAGGTCATATAAATATGGGGAGATTCCTCAAGCTTGGAGACATGGGCTTATTAAACCTGTCTTTAAGGGAAAGGGGAGTAGGACAAACCCAGAATCATACAGACCCTTAAGTCTACCTTCATGTTGTGGAAAATTAATGGAGAGGGTAATATTGGATAAGTTATTGTCAGAACTGGATAGGTTGGGACTAGAAACCATATATCAGCATGCATATGTTGAAAATAGATCTATTACCACCTGTAACATGATGTTTTATAACAATATAATAACAGCTATGAATGAAAAATTGTGCTGCAATGCAATTTATATAGACTTAACTTCAGCATTTGACAGGGTCATACAAAAAACACTGATAAATAAATTAGTACAACTAGGTATTGATGTACTCCTGATAAGATGGACAGCTGCATCGCTTACAAATAGGACTTGGCAAGTATCATACAGCAACTGGACAGGTGAAATCCTTGGTTACAGTCAAAGTGTCCCACAGGGCTCTGTCCTAGGCCCTTACTTGTTTAGATTGTGTTTTCTGGACCTAACCTTTTCATCTGTGGTGTTCTACAGTCTATATGCAGATTACCTGAAATTGGGTAAACTGATTACAAGTGTTAAAGATAAGGCATGTCTGCAAAATAACTTGACTAAACTGACCATTTGGGCACTGGAGAATACTATGCTGATAAATACATAAAAAATTAAGCATATGAGATTTGGGAGACAAACTGAAAGGTGAATATTTAATACAGCATGCAGTGACAAACTGTAGACTCGTTTAAGGACCTGGGTATAATGGTAGATTCAGCTATGAGTTTTCTAGTCATATCAACCAATTGGTTAATGATAGCTATAGAACTATAGGTTGTATAAAAAGATTTATAAAGTCTAGGAAAATAAAAATAATGAAGTTATTGCTTGTTAGTTACATTAGACCCAAACTTGAGTATGGAATAACAATATGGAAACCCTATAAGAAGACAAGCATGATTAAACTGGAAAGAGTACAGTGGAAATATACCAAGGGCATCCATGGATGTGAAAATTTACGTTATTATGAAAGACTAAAATATGTGAACTTGTACAGTGTCGCATACAGATACCTAAGAACTGATCTTATTCAGGTATATAGGGCATTTAGGGACAACTACCTCTGGGAATGTTTGGGGTTATCAAAAAGTACTAGAGAATCAAAAGACAACCTGTGTAGAAGATTCTATAGGAATGAGAAGTGTACTAATTGGTTCTCTGACAGAGTGCATGGAACAGACTACCAAATTACATTAAAGCAAGCACTAGTTTAGATATTTTAAGAACTGCCTGGACACTTACTATGGGAACAAATGTTTTGGTATATTGGCAAGCTAGAAGGGCATTTATGCCCATGATTGAAATACTTGTATGTATGCATGTATGTATGCATATGTAGGTCTGTGCTGACACACAGAACATTGTTCAGAGGTTTGCTTTGCTATTTTTAATTCCCTAGTTTTGGATCCAACCTTGCTTTGTGTCTGACTGTGATATGTTAAAACCACGTAAATCCTTTTTTATATAAAAATATATTTGAATTTTTTCCTCCAGTTGGTAATACTGAAAACCTACTTCCTTATGTGCTATATCTAAGCAGGACTTTTATTTGTTAATTTTTTTAAATACCTTTATTGAATTATCACTTGTGACATAGACAAATTTACATTTGTATAAAAGTAATCAAATTATATTAACATAACAAAC
Organism: Protopterus annectens; assembly: GCF_019279795.1. Taxonomy (NCBI): domain Eukaryota; kingdom Metazoa; phylum Chordata; order Ceratodontiformes; family Protopteridae; genus Protopterus; species Protopterus annectens. Next base: position 1,225,505,536 of record NC_056741.1, on the reverse strand, counting down.
ATTATACTTCACATATACTGCTACATATATCATAAAATCTAAGCACCATTACATAAATTATTCAATTCTGCCTTACTTTTTAAACAAGAAACATCTTTAGTAAACCATCACTTACTACACAGGCAATCATACATTTTACATAAATGAAAACAAACCACACTGACACAATCCTAGTTGCAAGCATTTCAAATCAAAACCTGACTGACATACTCCCAGTTGCAAACATTATACATCACTTATAATCTACCCAATCTTTCTCACTCAAACATTACATAGCTCATTTAAGGCCTGCTGCCTTTTAAACCTCATTCCTCCCCCTTTTTTTTTCTGTTTTATGTCACCTAGGACTATGGCACCAAAGTGCCCCACACCCCGCAAACTCCCCTTCAGTGACCCTGAGAATAATGTTACTGTACAACCCTTTAGGTGACATTGTGGCTTTCTGCTTGGGAGAGGCCATGGGTACAGGTCTGGAAGACTGCAAATTTGGCAGCAGATAGTGGAAGATGTCAACACTGTTGGGAGCTACAGCAAGACATACAATCAGGTATGTCATAGGGCCACTGACATGATTTCATCAGCTCGGAGAGCAGCTGCAGTGGCCCGTGGACAGATGGCTACCGGGGGGGGGAGTTGCTACAGAGCCACCACTGACACCAAATGAAGAGTTCCTGTCCACTGTCAGGAATCCAGACAGCTCAGTGGAAAGTTCACAACAGCATGTGATTGATGTTGGTGCTGCTGTTTCAGGGAAGACAAGTAAGTCCCAGGAGGAGCTTCCAGGTAGTCTTAACTATTGTCAACTGTGAAATGTGTCTTGTATAGTAAAATACTACAGCAATACTTAGGTTTATTTACCATTTTTCTGTAGGGGGAGTAGTTGATACAGTTAATAACACACTCTGGTTCATTACACATGAGCTTGGGGTGGACATGTCATCCAAGTTTCTGCTACATGCATTGTTAATGGACATATAAAGGGCCAAAACTTTTTCACCTCCGGTGTTACTGTTAATTGTGATGATGGTGTCCCTATCTTTTTTTTAACTTCAACAGTCATCATCATTCCTAGGAACTGGGGACTCATCTACACAAGATAAGCCAAACATTTTATTTCAATACTGATGAGCAGTTCACAGAAATATTTATTTTAGCTGTATGTGTGATGTGGGTATCAGTGCATTGCTGTACTGTCTGTAGTAGTGGCACCACTATTAATTTGTTAGTATATACTGCACCATGGTAGCGTGGCTATTTCTTTCCTGTATTTGTTGTTTATTATCACAGATGACCTGACAGTGGTAGTGCAGGATTCTTACCACCTGATGTCAAAGTATCGGCAGACTCTGATGATGATGATGGCCAAAGAGATGAACAGTTGGGGGGGTGGTGGCAGAGGTTGAATCTGACAATGAGGTTGACATTCAGCCATTCCCTGTAATTCCACTGGGCACAGTCAGTAGGCCTATGCCAACCTACCCCAGTAAGCCCTCAGATATGGGACAGGAGGAGGGTGAGACACTTGCTCAGGGTAGTGTGGTTACTGTGGCTTCAGTGCCTATTGACTCTGGGAGTAGCCAAAGTGCGGGCAAGGTGACATGCAGGAGGGTTGATAGGGGTGCTCACAGAAGGCCTGGTGTCCATCTTCCACCTGATCCAGGTGTGTCTTTCCATGCACTAGACATATGTTTAGGGCCATCATGGATGCACAGGCATGTTCCAACAGGGCCTTTGAGGAAATGCTTAGGGCTGTAGATGTGGCACAGCTTGACATGTGTGACTGCCTCCACTGTGTTGCTGATTCAATAGATCAGATGAATGACACACTGGAATGGGTGGTGTCTGTGATGGAACATCTGCTGGGAGGAGGACAGCATCCATGTGGGCATAGGTCAGCCACATCATCTGATGTTAGACAACATAGCCGTGCCCAATCACACTCCCATAGTGGTGCTGTTTCCACTGGTCCATCAGTGGTTGAGGTGTCCACCCCCAGACAAGGCAGACCATGGGGTCATGGTCCTTGGCGTACTTGTGAGAACTCGTCCAGCAGACATCAGGTAGCAGCAGTGCATCTGACCATGTGCGTGGACATGCCAGTGCAACTCCTGGCCGAGCCGGTTCTCATGGCCAGGTATGACGATAAACTGCCACCTCTACTATGTACAGCTCACACCTGTCCAACATACCAAGACGAAGAGCTAGCACAGAGCTTGGCTGTGTTCTTGCAGACACTCACACACCAATTTTACTTCAAGTGCCCATACAGACACATACACACAACAGTTACATGCTTCACTTGCGAGGCTTAAAGGGCATTCTGTCTCAGTGGCCATTTGATACTTTATCCAAACTTCAGCCAATTACTCTTTCTTACTCACATGCACTTACTTACCTTTTGTGTCAGACTAGGCATCTTGCACCCCCCCCCTCCTCCCCAAACAACACCCTGTGCAAGTGATGATAACTGTGCCATATCCTTGATTTATATCTTTTGGATTCAGGTATACACAAGCTTTGTGTCTGATACTCAGGGTGCATAGCTGACTTAGTGCTTAGCATATATGTGCTTGTGATGCTGTTTTGCTAATTGTACTGCTTCATTACAGGTTTTTGTAAGGTGCACATGCCTCCCAAACTCTTACAGCAAAAAAGGTGGACCAAGCCATAAACAAGTGGGACAAATGCTGAACAATAGGGAGAATTTTTAAATATTTTGATCTTACAAAGTTAGAGACAGTTGACAGAATCAAACAGCTTTTGCATCAGTATTTTTAAGATTTTTCTGAGGGATATGAAGTCTGAAACTGAAATGGGTGTAATTAATTTCTAACTTCTCTCTTTAATGATTTGCCAGTACAAAGATATGATGCCAAATTGAGGATATTCAGTGACCATCACTACTTTTGAGAGGTACAAATGTCTGAATATTTAATGGCTGAGGTCTATCACTTGAGAGAGGACACAGGCATTTACATAAGTTACTGCTGTCACATCTTGAAGTCATTTTTGGAAAGATCAGCCACCTTTTACTTACTCACATGATCAAGTAACAGTATTCAAGGCTATGCCATTTATTTGTATTATTACATATTTTTGTTCTATTCCAGGTTCAAAACTTACCTTGTAAATCTGGCAGTTGTTACAGTTTTAGTTCAGGGTTGACTTCATCTGATCCTAGGAGTACACAGCCATTATGTCAGTAGGTAAAGGTTGTGAGTGCTGCCTGGCATCAATGTAACATGTGATGAAGGTTTTAACCTCTTAGTTGGTGAGCGAGTATGCTATTTGTTGCCTCTTAGCCAGTTCAAGGGCATATTGAGCATGCCTATGTCTGCCTACACCCAAAGCAGCTACTGGTTCCCCCTCTGACTCCTCACCTGCATGTTGCTGTGGTGACCTTGCCAGTGGTGGTGGGATGTGTGCCCCTTCCCCTTGTTTTTATCCCCCCATTTTCCTTCAAATACCTTTATTGAATTAACACTTGTAACATAGCCAAATTTACATTCATATAAAAGTAATCAAACTATATTAACTGTATTCTGGGCATCCTGCAGAGTTCTACAGCAGCAAAAAGAAGGGGAGAGACTTTACTTGATTTGCATTCCTCCATTTGCTTTCTTTGACTTGTTTTTGACTTGCTGCACTTTACTCTAGCTGTTTTAGAAGTTCTGCAATTGATTTCAGCTGTATTTTGCTAAATATTGCTTTTGCACTTTAATAGTTTTACAACTAAATTCTACTGTATTACTGTTATAGGCTACAGACACAAGTGAGCTAGCCATTTTGTGCTTTAATTTACTGGTGTATTTACTGTATTTTTGAAAAAATAATCTCCATCTCCTTGCTCGTCTCCCACCTTTTCTCTAACTAGAATAGTCCAGATCTCAGACTTGCTGATTTCAGGACTGTATTGTTTTTTCTGTGTTGTCCAGACTTTACTGAGATAGAAGGAAGCTGCTCTGCTTATCAGTGGGAGTGGTAAGCTCTGAGCAGCCTATCTGTCACTAAAGCAGTGGTTCCAGCTCAGGAACTGTATTTTTATTGGCTCTTTTGGGCTGCTTCTATACCTTTCAACTTTCTGACTTAAAAACCCATGTTTGCATGGGCTCTGCACTTATTTAACCTCAGCAGATCCTGTTTGGGCATCCTGCAGAGTTCTACAGCAGCAGAAAAGGTGAAGAGAGACTTTATTTGATTTAAGTACCTCTGTTTGCTTTCTTTGACTTGTTTTTAGATTGCCGCACTTTATTCTACCTATTTTGTAAGTTCCGCAATTGATTTTAACTGTATTTTGCCAAATACTGCTTTTGCACTTTATTTAATCGTTTTACAACTAAATTCTGCTGTATTACTGTTGTGGGCTACACACTCAAGTGCACTAGCCTTTTTGTGCTTTAAAAAGTACATTTACTGCTGTATTTACTGTATTTTTGGAAAGAAAAACAAAACTAGAATAGTCTGGATCTCAGACTTGCTGTTTTCAGGACTGAAGTGTGGTTTCTGTGTTGTACAGACCTTACTGAGATAAAAGGAAGCTTCTCTGCTTATCAGTGGGAGTGGTAAGCTCTGAACAGCCTATCTGTCGCTAAAGGAGTGGTTCCAGCTCAGGAACTGTATTTTTATTGGCTGTTTTGGGCTGCTTCTATCCCTTTCAACTTTTTGACTTAAAAAACTGTGTTTGCCCGGGTTTGCGTGATGCGCAGCGCCGCTAAGCTAAGGCAAACCATTATCGGTGCCTTAAAGTCTGCTCTTCAAAATTTCCCTTAGATCTTGTTATTTTCATTTCTGAGCACTCAAATTAGACCTATAAATCCAGCACTTGCCAATAACATCTTGTGGCATTTATTGTAAGCACACCCACTGCTAGCAGCACTAAAAACTTTCCATAAAGTAATAAAAAAGCTGCAGTACTTAAAACAAAGCAAAAACAGCTTCAGTACTTAAATAACTCAGTTCCCTATGCTTTCTCCTGCTAACCTGGTGAACCTGGGCATCCTGAGGCAATGTATCAATTGCCTCATGTACACAGACAACCCTCTCCTCCTACCTCCAAACACATCCACTTGTGAGAGATGCACTTACATAGCCAAACTTGGGGCTACGCTCTCTCCAACCAAGACTGGGTCAGCCAATCAGGAGGAGAAGGTTAACATACACATCACACCACATAGCTCCCCTGATCACACACACCATCACAACTGTCACATAGTAACACAAAACACACACTCACTTTTGCAGTGGGTCTGATAAAAAATCTGCCCAAACAACAAAGACCTCCAACGCAGAAACGCAAGAAACCATCTCATCCAAATATAACCCTCAAGACACACAGGCCTCACAAACAGTGTGCCACTCTGGCTAAGCTCCTAAGGCAAAACAATTTACCCAATACATTAGTCATAGGTGACTCAATAGTAAGGCACATCGATGTACCGCTCACTAGGCTGAATAAGGAGAAAGTTACAGTCAGCTGCCTGTCGGGTGCCAGGATTTGCCACATAACACACGCACTTGGGTCTCTCCACAACAAGTACAAATATGACTCTGTCATTGTACATGATGTGAATGACCTAAGACGTACCTCTCTAGACTACATGAAAAAAGACATTGAGGAGCTCTCTGATATTGTAGCCCAGGCAGGTATGACCCTAGCCTTAAGTAGCATCTTATCGTTGCCCAGAATGATACCACAGTACAAGCAGAAAATGACTGACTTCAACAATTGGCTAAGTTTCTGGTGTCATTCAAAGGGGATCCAGTATTTGCCTGGGATGACATGATCGACAGATCTCGATTTTTTGCCACAGACAGCTTGCATCTGTCACCCCTGGGATTCCAGATACTGGCCAAGGCTCTTGCCATACATATATTTACCATCGTAACAACTACAAGCAAATGCATTCTAAGGGTTATGCTACTCAATGCCATAAGTCTAAATCTCAAAATGCATTCGCTCAAGTCACTCCTTAAACTGCAGAACACCGACATCTGTGCAGTAACAGACCTGGTTCAAGGCTCCTGAGAGCACCCCTGCGCTACCAGGCTACAATGCATGTCACACCTTTTGGCCCCTAAATCTGGAACAAAGCTCTAAAGGATGTGTTGACCAAAGCCCCAAAGGCGGAGGTGTATCCATCTTCATAAAAGATACGCACACCTCCAGACTAGTTGCCCAACATAACGCATCAGAGATGCTTCAGGTACAACTAACACTGGATAAAACTGCAATCTATGTTGTAGTCTGCTATAGATTCCCCCACAGTGTCCCAATACTCCCACTCTGCATTCCTGAACACTCTGGAAAACATCAAGTTAACCTAATAACCTTATACTGGGACACTTTAATTACCCCTCCATTAACTGGGGCAACTACTCCTGTTCAAACTTATTTGCCCAACGTTTTCTGGAATTCATTAATTCCAATGCCCTGGACCAACTCATCCTCACCCCCACCAGAGGTAAAAACATTCTCGACCTGGTCATTACAAACATGGGGGGGCTGCTGCTCTACACCAATAATCAACCCCTCCCTGGTTAGATCTGGCCACAAGTTAATCACCATCGATATCCAAATCCCACCCCACCCCCCAAAAAAGGAAACCACAGTGAAGAACTTCTCCAAAGCTAATTTTGAGCTTCTAAAGACAGAAGTGGTAAACTTCACATTATCCATGGATTTGGGGAATGGGAGTATGGCTGCTGAATCATACACCAAGGTGCTGTATGAGCATTTACACAAGCGCATAGATTGGGCCATACCAAACAGAACCAAGATGCTGTCCTCCAAAAAAGTAAGCCAATCTGGAGGACCCCTGCCATCAACAAACTCTACAACTGAAGGAAAAAACTGTTGCAGAAAAGGGTTAAGTCCCAAGACTGAAAGAATTCCCTTGTAAATCTCAGCAAAAAAAACTGAGCTCCCTCATCAAATCCACTAAAGCTAATTATGAAAACAAAACTGCTACAGATACTAATGACAACCACAAAGCATTCTTTAGTTATGTCAAGAATCTGCATAACAATGTGCAGATTTGCTCGGAGCTACTGCACAATGGTACCACTTGTACGGAACCAACTGATATTGACAATATCTTGGCAGACAGGTTTAGTGCAAACTTTACCACCCCTTCACCCTCTAAATGGCCCATCCCAATACCTGAAGAATGCCAAATCCCTATTATCAGGACTGCACAAGTAGAAACCACACTGACTAAAGCCAGGAATACAGCTTCCATGGGGCCAGATAATACACCTGGATGTGTCCACCATGATTTACAAAAGGAACTGGCACCACACCTGAGTGTCCTGTTCAATTACAGCCTCACTTCAGGCTTTGTTCTCACCAAATGGTGCACCGCTACAGTCATCCCACTCCACAAAGGGGGAGTGACTACTGATCCTGGTAACAAACACCCCATCAGCCTGACAAGCCTGATCTGTAAGGCTATGCAGCGCATCATTACGGATCTTATAAACAGGGATATTGGGAACCGTCAAACACTGTGTGACGATTGGGGGAGAGATGGGCGAAGGCTGCCAGCCTAGTCAAAAAGAATTTGATATATAATTCTATCAACTGTATAAATAAATGTAAAACACAGGCTTGTGTTTTTAAATGAAAGAAAAACACTGTAAAATGTGAATTTCAAGACTGTTACAACATTGCCCCCTTGCTGTAAAGAAAAACTAAGTCAAGCCTTTCAAATTTGTCTTTTGAAACTGAAATGATTTTATGACATTCTTTGATCTTTAAAGTTGGTTCTGGTCAGGCTGGCTGAAGACATTCTGTCTATTGTGTTAAATAAGGACTAATTACTAGAGTGTATATGGGAAACGCCTTTTAGTGTTGTAGTCTCCTGTGCAGGTGTTAGCTTGCTAAATAATAGAGTTTCTATTAGCCTGGGAACTCCAGGTTAAGTGTCAACGAAATTATGTAATGGAAACTAACTCAGAATGATGTAATCTGGGGAGGACCCAGAGACATGTTTGTTAGTGATGTTTTATAAGCTGTGTCTCAGAGAGAGACACTTAGGGAGCATTTTGATCTTGATATCCAGCTTACCAGCACTCTGCTTATGCTCACATGTAAGTTTCTAGCACTGTTATTTCTTGTAGGAATAGTTAGCTAGTAAAGATTAATTAGGCATTTTTCTTTGAAATCAGACCTTCCTACTGTATTATTTTAAGATTCTGTGTTATCTGTGAATTCTTAGATATAGCTTTGGTGTAGTAGTTTTGTCTCGTGTTTTAATTATTTATTATTAAATATTTTTAAAACCTTCTACCTGTGGCTGCTTTGTGTAGAGATAAGCTCTAGAATACATTGCATATTTATAGAGGTTATTGTAATAGGCCACTCAAAGTAAGCCTTGACTGTTAGTCATACTACCATTGGATAATAATATTGCACAGTAATAATTGGACACCCTTTTAAGGGCCTTTTAGCAGCTGATATTATTAACTGGGTGGTGGCAGTAATTACTACCGTATAGTCTCGGTAAAGGGGCACAGCTGGAGAATCTGTGTCAGCCTTTCCCAGGAGAGTCTGTGAAGTTGTATAAATACTTATCTCAAAGTGTGTGTATGTTGTGTCAGCTACTTGGCAGGGACACGAAGCACTGGCTGGACAGAGAGGGTACTGGAGGTTCTAGCTTGCCAAGTTAGGCTGAGACCTGGACCCTATAGCTGTGCCAGTGGGGAGTCTTACTGGGGACCTGGTGAGCAAGGGAGCAACCAGCCCCAGACTGACTGTGATCTCTGTGTGCACTTAAGGGAAATTGTACTTTACTGTGTGTATTAGTTATCCTTTCCTCTTCTATGAGATGACCTCCCTGGTGTTAGTGGTGAGGATCGAGGCTCCTTGATTGCTGGGCCAGGGCACGGTCGTCACAAGTGGTGGCAGTGGTGGGATCTACTTCATACACTAATTGGCTTGTAGTGGTGTGGGTAGAGCGAATTCCTGTAGCTTATGTACAGTGATCTCTAAAAGTGTTTTGTACTCTAAAACAGCCATGCAGTGTATACTCAGAGTTCAGATCACAATTGTTTTATTTCTTTTGTTAGCTTAGTGTTAGTCAGGGTGAGCAGGCAGCATGTCAGCAGAAGAGTATGGAAAGCTGACATGGAGCCAGCTGGCGAAGATGTGCCAGGCTAGGGGACTGGTGCATGGAAACCTGACTAAAGCAGACCTGATTGCAGCCTTGGTTACAGTTGCATCAGAAAACAGTAGCCTGGAGGACAATCAGACTGATAGTGGAAATACAATATCCTCGGAGAATGGACAGCTCAACCTTTCTGCAGTGGACTTAAAAATCCAGCTGGAGGTAGAGAGACTTGAGTTGGAGGCCAGGCATATGGAACTAGAAGCAGCCGAGAGAATGAGAAGCCTAGAAGCTGAAGAAAATGAACAGCAGAGGAGGCAGGAGAAGGAAATGCTGACTCTTCGCCAGAGTCATGGGGGTAATGGGGAAGGGAGTAACCAGACCCCAGAAGCACAAAAGGTCAGTAAATTTCTTCCACAGTTTAAAGAGGGAGATAATTTTGACAGCTTCATTCATATGTTTGAGCGGTATGTAAACAGTATGAAGTTGAGCAAAGGCTCTGGGTACGGTTCCTGACCCCCTTACTCCATGGTAAAGCTGTAACTTCTTTAGCAAAAATGCATGACACTGTTTTGATTATATTGCTGTAAAAAGACATTTGTTAGAATGTTTTAGGCTAACACCCGAAATGTATATGAAAAAGTTTTGTGAGCATAGATGCAAGGCAAATGAAAATGCATGTGAACATGTTGTTGAACTGAGCACTTATTTTCATAGCTGGGCAAGTGGATGTCAGGTCACCACTTATGAAGGGCTGGCAGACCTTTTGGTAAGGGAACAAGCCCTTACCACTTTGCCTGAGGACATGAGGATCCGGTTAGCTGATAGACAGTGTGTTACTTCAGAGGAGTTGAGGAAGAAGGGAGACCTATACCTGGCCAGCAGGGCAGCCCTGCACAGGAAAGGGACCCCCAGTGCTGCTCATGGGACTAAAGGAACCCATGGTGAGCAGCACAGACTGCCCCAACAGAATCCACCAGTAGCAGGGAAAGCCACTAGTCCAGGTACACGTCCAGGAGCTAGGGTTAAATGTTTTGAATGCAACTAGTGGGGCCGTATGGCATATAGATGTCCATGAAGGCAAGGTGGGGAACCAAATGTGAGGGAGCTAGTAGGTGGGAAAGACAGAATGCCAACAGTGTGTTGTCTTGAGACAACAGGGGTATGGAACTACCATCCTGCAGATGTCCTGAGAGGGAAGGATGTGGATGAGGCAGTACTATGTACTTATGCAGTTACATGCAGTAAGGCTAGGAGACAAGCATGTGGGTCTGGTAGCCTGGGGGAGACCCAGACAGACTGCATACTTGCAGCCAGGACTGCTGAGGTGGTTATTTCAGGGAGTGAGTTACGCTGTAGCAGTGAGAATGAATGTGAGCCACAGCTGCTTGTGGGTACTGATGGTCCCTTGGACAGAGTGACTGCAAAGGTAGAGATGAGTAGTAGTACCCAGGCTGACAGTGAGGCACCCTGTCAGAGGATGCCAGACGTCCAGTGGAAGGGGAGCTGGGAAGAGTTACAAGGAGAGACCTGAGACAGGCCCAGCTCGCACACCTTACATTGCAAGGCCTGAGGCAGGTAGCTAGAGAGGCACCTGATTCTCAAGGGAAGGGGGAATCTGTATACTGGAACAATGGGTTACTGTATAGAGTGGACCCCTGAGGGAGGGCTAGAAGGTGAGAGAGTACAGCAGTTGGTAGTGCCTAGAGCTTACTCTCTGGCGCTTCTAGCCATAGCCCATGATATTCCCTTTGCAGGCCATATGGGCATAAAACGTACAAAGGGGCATATTATGCAAAACTTCTATTGGCCTGGAATTTCCAGAGATGTAACAGGGTACTGCAGGACCTGTGAGCAGTGCCAAAAGGTAGACAAGGCAGGAGACAAGATGAGAGTGCCTTTGATGCCTTTGCCTGTGATTGAGGAGCCATTTCAGAGGGTAGCTATGGATATTGTGAGTTCGCTGTGTACCCCAAGTTCCACAGGGAAAACGTATATCCTAGTGATTGTAGATTATGCTACACAATACCCTGAGGCAGTGCTTTGTCCTCCATTGAGGCCGAGAAGGTGGCAAATGTTTTGCTAGAGATTTTCAGCAGGGTAGGTTTCCCAAAGGAAATACTGTCTGACAGAGGTGCCAATTTTATGTCTGACCTGCTGGCTTGTCTGTGGAAGTCCTGTGGGGTGAAACACATGAATACCACTCCTACCATCCCCAGACTAATGGTCTTGTTTAGAGGTTAAACTCTACAATCAAGTCCATGCTACGGGCATTTACAGATCAGTTTAAGAGGGAGTGGGACAAATATTTGCCCCATCTGTTGTTTGCTTACAGAGAGGTTCCCCAGGAATCCACAGGTTTTTCACCCTTTGAATTGCTGTATGGGTATAGGGTGAGGCGACCTCTAGATTTAATTTGAGATGAGTGGGAAGGTGAGTGCGAGTCTCACAAGGAGTCTGTTGTGGCATATGTCCTGAACCTCAGGACAAGGCTCAGGGAACTCATGGGCTTGGCCCAGAAGAACCTGGCAGAAACCCAACAACAGAAAAATGTGTGGTATGACAGGAATGCTCGAGCTACAGATTATGCTGTAGGGCAGCAGGTGATGGTTCTCATTCCTGTCAGACACAAGTTGCAGGCAGCTTGGGAGGGACCCTACAAGGTGGTAAGAAAGGTAAGTGATGTTAACTACATGGTGGAAGTGCTAGGCAGACGGCAGGGGCACAAATTGTACCATGTTAACATGATGAAACCTTACCATGATAGGCAGGCCCTTGTGCTGA
>NC_056741.1:1225378648-1225488648 GCF_019279795.1 Protopterus annectens | reverse complement strand
TGTGCAGGATCTGATTGTTTTGCTGGGACAGTAGTTGTTGTCTTTGAGGCAAGGTCCAAGCTGGGTATTGAGACAAGTTCCTTAGGATTGGGTACCAGTATTGGCGGGGCCAGTCTGGGGCAATTAATATCTCTTTGGCTTCTCTTGTCTGACCTTTAGGAGGACCTTGGGTAGAAGAGGCAGAGGAGGAAAGGTGTAAACTGACAGGTTTTTCCAACTGAAGGATAGGGCGTCCACTTTCCATGCTTGTCTGTGATAAGTCCTTGTGCAGAATCTTTTCAATTGATAACTTTGAGGAGAGGCAAATAGATCTATGTCTGGGCTCCCCCATTTCTCTGTTATCATGCTGAATACTTGTGGATTTAGTTTCCACTCATGAGGATCCATACGGTTTCTGCTTAAATAGTCTGCCAGAGTGTTATGTTTTCCTGGCTGGAATTGAGCTTGAAGATTTATTTGGTAGGTCAAAGCTGTGTCCCACAGTGCCATGGCTAATCTGCAAAGGGGATATGAGTGTGTGCCCCCTTGGTTGTTTATATACCACATGACTGTGGTGTTGTCTGTCTTTATCAGTAGTTGTCCCAGATGAGGTAAGTCCTTGAAGGCTGTTGGGGCATTTTGAGCAGCTAGCATCTCTTTCTGGTTGATATGTAGATGTATTTGATTTGGTGCCCCATATGTCCCGAATGCATCTTCCTGCCATGTGGGCCCCCCCAGGCATAATCTGATGCGTCTGTTGTTAAGGTTTGGCTGGCAGGGGGTAGAGTGAAGGGCCGTCCCATGTTTTGGTGACAGGCCTTTGCCCACCATAGATCATTGTTTCCAGACTGTGTGAATATTGACTCCCTAAACGTTTTAGGTACCATTGAAGTTTCCTCATATGCAGTCTTGCATATGGAATTAGTAGGATGCAGGATGCCATGAAGCCCAGTGCCTACAGAATTTGTCTTGCGGAAGACTGGGTTTTTGTTGCCATCAGTTTGAAGTAAGTAGTTAGTTGCCTTGGTTTGTCTGGCGTGAGGTAAGCCATCTGGGCAGTTGTATGCAAACTTGCACCCAGGAATGTTATCTTTTGAGAGGATACCAGTTGCAATTTCTTTTCATTTATTGTGTACCCTAGGCATGCTAGAAACCTTTTCACAAATGCCAGGTGTCGTAGAAGAGTGTCCTTGTTCTCTGCTTGAATGAGACAATCGTCCAAGTAAGGATATATTTGAATACTTCTTTGTCTGCAAAATGCAATTACTGGTGCCAGGCAATTTGTAAAGACCCTGGGCGCAGTAGATAAGCTAAAGGGCAGTGCAGAGAATTGGTAATGCATTAAGCCAGCCTTGAATCTGAGGTATCTTCTGCATGACTGTCTTATTGGGACATGCAGGTATGCCTCTTAAGTCTAAAGTCACCAGCCAAGCATTTTTGCCCAGCATGGGCAGAAGCTGTTGCAAAGTGAGCATTTTGAATTTTGTAATGTCCAGATATGTGTTCAAAATCGATAAATCCAGTATTGGCCGCCAGGCCTTGTCTTTTCTGGGTACCAAGAACAGTTGAGTAAAAACCTTGTCCTTTTTCCTGTTCTGGTACTGTCTGAATGGCCCCCATATCCATGAGGGACGTAACCTGTTTCTGTGCCTCTGCCCATTGTTTTTTTGGCAGGTCTGGCCAACCATTTGTCATTGGCAGTGTGTAGAAATGGAATCTGTATCCCTATGATACAATGTTCAGTACCCACTTGTCCTGGGTTATTAACTGCCAATTTTGAGCAAAAAGTGCTAATTTTCCCCCTATGGGTGCTGCCAAATGATAAGTGCTTGGTGTAGGCAGAGGGAAGTCATTGGGATTGCTTTCTGTAGGTTTGCGCTTTATCTCCTCCAGATTTGGAGGTGGATGCATCCCATTGCTTTGACCTGTATGAGTCTTGCGCCTGGTACCTGGAACCTTTAGGGCATCTGGATTTGCCTCTTTGAGCTCTGTCTGACACAGGAAAGGGCCAATTTTTTGTAGGCCAGTGTCTACTGAATCTAGGTGGCTGCACTTGTAAGAAATATTTAACAGTTTGCATAGACGTAGCTTTGTCTTCCATTTTCTTTAAAACCTCTTCTGCCTTAATACCAAACAGAGAATCATGCTGTAAAGGTGCATCTAGCAATTTAGCTTTAACATGATCAGGCAAATTTTGTTCCTTTAACCAGGCATGCCTCCTAATCATAGATCCAGTAACTGCGGCCCTGCAGGAGGTCTCTAAAGAATCAAAACCACATTGCAAAGTATGCTTTCCAACTTGTTCAGCTGCATGCAATAATTCCTGCAATTCCTTATTTTCTGCACATTCTGAAATCAACATCATTTTCTGTTTCAGCAATCCCATAAAATGTTGTTGGTACTTAAACATATGAAATTGACAGTTTAAGGCCCTGATTGCCAAGGTTGCAGATGTATAAACCTTTTTTCCCCATCTGTTCAGCGCCCTTGAATCTCTGGCGGAGGGGGTAGGGATTTTTGCTGTTGAGGCCTTAACTCCCTTTGGACCCTGTGAAATAGTTTCAGGATCAGCAGCAGGGTTTCTAAATAAACATTTATGAGAGTCAGGGACCCTGTAATACCTGTCAGGCTTACTGGGAGCAAGAGGTAAAGAGTCAGGGGTCAGGCTTGACGCCGAAAAAACATCATCCACAATATCTAACACAGGGGGAATGGCTAAAGGCTTGTGCTGAGGGAGAAGGAGGAAATCCCTGAGCCTCTTTTTTGATTCTGAGAAGTCTTGACTCTCCCAGTGAAAATGCTCCCTCAAAGTATGCAAGGTTTCTCCAAATGAATAATCCTCAGTAGGAGATGCAGATGGAATAGACTCCTCAGCAACAGAATCCTCATAGGGAGGTAAAGATAATTCCTGATCAGAAGAAACAGAAACCTGATCTGAAGATTCATAGTCAGTGTCTTGCCTAGGCCTCTTATCTGGAGGGGGATGGGTACCCCTGATCAAGGTAATAAGGTCTTCAGCCATTTTGATCATCTGTTTTTAGGCAGGCGTCATTTTTTTTAGTTTTAGAAGGTGGTTTTGCAGCTTTGGTCAGTTTGATATAAAAATGTTGAGGGTCTGAATTCACCCTCAGAAGCTGGTGCCTGGTCAGCGGCTCCGGACCCATCTGAGGGACATACATCCGTCGGTCCAATACCTTGAGTATCTTGCGGCATGCTGGACTCCACATGGGTGCCGGTAGAGGCCTGCGACTCGAAGGTAGCGGGTATCAGGGGCTGCGAAAGCGCCTCACTGAGTACCGGCGAACCGGCGACTGGCTTAGGAGAAGCTTCGTCGTCGGTTTTGGATCTCGACTGCCTTTCTTTGTCCTTTACTTTGCATTTTTTATGTACTCCGGTAGTCGGATTACTATCAGACGACATCTCTGGGTAGTTGAATCTGTTTCCAAAATACTTAGATGCAAAAATATACCGACGCTTTATAGTGCGTTGGTTAAATCTAGCACAAAACCGACAGCCAGGCACGTTGTGATCAGGGCCTAGGCAAGGAATAAAGTATAAATGGAAATCCTTATGAGGTATTTGCTTCCCACAAGTAATACAATTATTAACTTTTTCTGACATCGGTAAAAAGCAAGAAAAAAGTTTCCCCAATGGGGTACTTAGCTTTATTGAAGACTTCGGTTCTGAAACTCAAACGTGAATATTTCAGTAGTCGGCGAACCGGCACTTGTGAAATGCTTCTGCTTTGGGCACCACGCAGCAAGAAAGACTAAAGAAAATGGCGTCGGCTGCATGTTTTATACCCCTGACGACCTGACGTCATGGAAGAGGAGACAGCAACCGACGCAGGACCCAAGACTTTGGAATTCAGGCCGACTGAGGGCAACCTGCCAGCAGATTACCCCAAATGTAATGACTGCAACAGTGAAACACGAAGAACATTTACCATATCGACGGTAACCCACTTAACTTTGAAGGTGTGATAAAAGACCTAGGGACACAGGTAGATAGCAAGCTCTCATTCGACAACCATGTTGCCACTGTCATTAGAAAGTCATTCTACGTGGCACATTTCATTACAAAAGGTTTCTCATCCAGGAAGAAGGAAGTCATAATCCCTCTCTACTCATTCCTCATTAGACCCTTTATAGAGTACAATGCCCCATTTGGCATGTACCTCACTAGACACCTCCAACAGCTGGAGAGCCCACAAAAGTTCCTCACAAAGAGGATCTCATGACTCAAACACATGCCTTATACAGAAAGACTCAAAAAAACTCCAGCTTTACTCAGTCTCATATCACTTACTTAGAGGCAATCTCTGCTTGACATACAAAGACATGTCTGACCCAGTACTGCTAGGCAGGCTTCATCTAAAAGTCACAATCCCTCTGCGCCACATGCTCCAAAGACCTCACCCTCATCACCACATTAAACAGAACCTGCTGGAGGGACAGGTTCCTAACTCAGAGACTTCCCATACTCTGTAATAAACTCCCCATTCACGTCAAGCAGAGGACCTCACTAGCCCTCTTCAAGAAAAATCTCAAGTGGATGGGTAATAGGAAATTCACCCCGGGGATCACTTCAATAGCTTTGCTCGATAGGGGCACAAGGAACTAATGTCTGGCAGCCACTAAGCAATATCACACAAATTATTAAATTCCTGCTTCTTTTTAAACAAGAAACATCTTCATTAAACCATCACTTACTACATAGGCAGTCAAACATTTATATAAATGAAACCACACCGGCACAATTCTATTTACAAACATTTTACATCACAAACCGTACTGACATACTCCCAGTTGCAAACGTTATACATCACTTATAATTTAACCAATCTTTCTCACTCAAACATTACATAGCTCATTTAAGTCCTGCTGTCTTTTAAGCCTCATTCCTCCCACGTATTGTTCCCACAATTCCCATCTTTTCCTATGTAGTTTGCTCCTACACTTTTCTAAAGATCGCAGTTCCAGTAGTTTTATCTCTGTTACTACATTCACTACTTCCAGTATAGTCTGTTTAGATTCTGATTTCCATTTTCTAGTAATTAATTTTTTGGTAGCCACCATTATTAGACACAGCAAGGCCTTACCATGTCTTAGCAATTCTGATTCTGTATCATAACTCAGAAAAATCATCTCCCTCGTCAGACCAATCTACCCACCCAGCATCTCCAACAGTGCATTCTGCAGGGAACCCTTAAAGTCTACCAACTCACCGCACTCCCAGGAAACATGTTCCCAATCACCTCTTTCTTCCCCCTCACACCTCCAACATTTACTGTTCACCTGAGGAAAAATTCTCTGGAGTCTACTTTGGGTATAAAAATATCTGTGTAAACATTTACTGGCAAAAATCCTAAATCTTCTAGATTTTGTTGCATATTTGTGAGACATATATATACAATATATATATATATATATATATATATATATATATATATATATATATATATATATATATATATATCCTTCCATTGTCTCTTTGTGAATTACATATCCAATCTCTTCCCAATCCTTTCTAACTTCCTCTGATTCTTATAGTTATCGTGCAATATTTTATATGCTCTAGTCTCTCTCTTTCTCTTTCAGCTTTTCGAATTATTCCTTTTTAATGGCAGCTTCTTTTCTACATTCTATTAAAAACTCTACCAGTGCTGGTCTTTCATTTAGGATTACCCTATTTCTTTCTCTTTGCCTATACTCTGATATCAATCCCTGATAGAGAAGGCAATCTCTAACCTGCAGTCCAAATAAATTCTTGGTGTCCCCCCATTCTGTCATCTGTTCCTCTCAAGTTATTTGCTCCCAATACCTTGGTTCCTTTGCCAGTTTTCATAAGTTGGTACTAGGCTATTGGCCCTAGGGCCTATACAAGCCTAGCCATAACAATTCTCTGGCTATTTCTTCCCACACTATTTACTTCTCTGGACCCCTGTCTAGCAGGGCAACTGACGTGATCCCTGGGGTTTTCTCCAATAAATTCCAGCCTCCTCTTGCCTACTGTCTGTACCCCTAATTACAGTTCACCCTATCGGCAGAATGTCCTTTCTCCATTCCCATGTTGGTTTAGTATTTTGAATACTTTCTGCTACTTTATGGATATAATATTCTGCATGATTGTTATTCTCCTTAAAGACCTGCATCCAAAATTCCAGTCTCCTTGTTTCTTGAGCTTCCCCCGTGTTTCATCATCATCTATTTCTTTGAATTATAGTTTTCAGCTTGTGCTATGTATAGGTGTCTTAACTGCGTAGCTCCAAAATACCCCTTCAAACTGAGTAATCCCAATCTGCCCTGTTCTACTGGAAGAATCCGCTTATGTCCCTTTTCCTTGTTGATCCTGCTGAAGTTGTTTTCTCAGAAGGATGTTGTGAATCATGGCACAGATGATGAAGATTCAGTACATATACATGGATTGTACTGCAGGGCTCCCCCAGTGACTTCAGCAGTCCAAACACACGCTCTATGATATTTCTGGTTTGAGCATGTGCCTCATTACGGCTTTATTCAGTGGGTGTGTGTGTGCGTTTCCATGGGTGTCATCAGCCACAGTTCCAGTGTATAACCTGCATCTCCCAGTAAATGACCCTGTAGGCCATCACCCCTAGTGAACATCTGATACAGTTGGGAGTTGTGCCAGATATGTGAGTCGTGTTAACTGCCTGGGTTGCCAGCACACGTATTCAAGATGATTACCTTAGCTTTACACAAAACTTGGCAGTTAAAGTGGAAGCCCTTTCTATTTATGTATACCCTTCCCTGTTCTCCAGGTGGTGCTTCATTCCTATATGTGTACAATCTATGGCACCCAGTACTTCAAGGTAGCGTGCTACAGTTAGAACTCCTGCATATTTCTGGCCCTGTCTTCAGGTGTATGAGGAAAATATATTTGGTCACTGGCATGTTGTAGCATAGCATTCAGGAATCGATGGAGGACCCTGAATGCTGATGCCTGTGACACCCCCCAGCATGTCTCCTGCTGGTCTCTGAAAAATTCTAATGGCTACACATACAGTGCAATGAAAAAGTATTTGCCCCCTTCCAGATTTCTTATTTTTTTGCATGTTTGTCACACTTAAATGTTTCAGATCATCAAATTTAAATATTAGACAAAGATAACACAAAATGCAGTTTTTAAGTGATGATTGTATTTATTAAGGAAAAAAAACTATCTAAACCAAAACGTAATTGTATCCTAAACCTAATAACTGGTTGTGCCACCCTTAGCAGCAACAACTGCAATCAAGCGTTTGTGATAACTGGCAATGAGTCTTTCACATCGCTGTTGAGGAATTTTGGCCCATTCTTCTTTGCTGAATTGTTTTAATTCAGCCATATTGGAGGGTTTCCAAGCATGGACTGCCTTTTTAAGGTCATGCCACAGCATCTCAATTGGATTCAAGTCCAGACTTTGACTAGACCACTCCAAAACCTTCATTTTGTTTTTTTAAGCCATTCAGAGGTAGACTTGCTGGTGTGTTTTGGATCATTGTCCTGCTGCGGAACCCAAGTGCGCTTCAGCTTGAGGTCACGAACTGATGGCTGGACATTCTCCTTCAGGATTTTTTAGTAGAGAGCAGAATTCATGGTTTCATCAATCACAGCAAGTCATCCAGGTCCAGAAGCAGCCCCAGACAATCACACTACCACTACCATGTTTGACTGCTGGCATGATGTTCTTTTTCTGAAATGCTGTGTTACTTTTACGCCACATGTAACAGGGACGCACACCTCCCAAAAAGTTCAACTTTTGTTTAGTCAGTCCACAGAATATTTTCCCAAAAGTCTTGGGGATCATCGAGATTTTTTTTGGCAAAAGTGAGACGAGCCTTTATGTTCTTTTTGGTCAGCAGTGGTTTTCACCTTGGAAGTCTGCCATGCATGCTATTTTTGCCCAGTCTCTTTCTTATGGTTAAGTCATGAAGACTGACTTTAACTGAGGCAAGTGAGGCCTGCAGTTCTTTAGATGTTGTTCTGGGTTCTTGTGACCTCTTGGATGAGTCATCGCTACGCTCTTGGGGTAATTTTTGTAGGCCGGCCACTCCTGGGAAGGTTCACCACTGTTCCATGTTTTCTCCACTTATGGATAATGGCTCCCACGATGATTCGCTGGAGTCCCAAAGCTTTAGAAATGGCTTTGTAACCTTTTCCAGACTGAAATATGTCAATTACTTTGTTTCTCATCTGTTCCAGAATTCCTTTAGATCGTGGCATGATGTCTTCCTTTTTGGGATTTTTTGTCCTGCTTCACTTGGTCTGACAGGTTCTATTTAAGTGATCTCTTGATTCAACACGTCTGGTCGTAATCAGGCCTGGGTATCGCTAGTGAAACTGAACTCAGCTTTCCCAAAAATGTGATTAACCACAGTTACTTCATGACTTAACAAGGGGGGGGCAATTACTTTTTCACATAGGGCCTTGCAGGTTTGGATAGTTTTTTCCTTAATAAATAAAGTCATCACTTAAAAACTGCATGTTATGTTTACTTGGGTTATCCTGGTCTAATATTTGTCTAATACTTTAATTTGTTTAATGATCTGAAACATAAATGTAACAAACATGCAAAAAAAAAATAAGAAATCAGTAAGGGGGCAAATACTTTTTTCACTGCACTGTACTGGTTCCCCTCTGTTTGCCCTTGGGACGACAGAGGTTGGAGAGTTCTTGTAGAGTATCTCTATCCGCCCTGTAGAGCTCTACAATTTTCACCTCATGCAGATTTTGATAAGTTAAACAGGGTTTGAAAATTCTACACCTTCTTGGTCATAGTCTATTAGCAGAAACAGCAGCCTGTTGCACATACACATGAAGTAAAGCAACAGTGGCCCCTAACATTCTGTCTGTGTAGACTCCTTTCCATGGCTGTATTCCAATAGGTTTTGGAATTTGCAGGGAAAACCAGCGATGAGTCTACACAGTTGCTTTACAGCTTGTTGAATAGCTCCTCCATCTTGGATTGGTTGATTAGAATAAAATTCAGCTGCTTACACTGTAATTATCATGCTATGGTGTTTACCATGTACAGCCACTTACTAAATACAAAACGATGCGCTGATGTTTGCATGCCGCGCCATTATGTGCACACGTTTTTTATGTCTCTATAGGGTTTATTGAATCTGCACCTTAATTTATCCTATTTCCACAATTTCAGTCTCACTACACCTCGACTCACATTTATGAGTCTCGGAATTTAAAACTGTTACCATCTCATTATTATACTTGTTTTCTTTTGATGTTCTATTTTTATTTTACTGCTTAACTGTTAGGTATGTAAATAAATTTGAATTGGTTTAGGTACGGATAACACCACTATTACATGTGCCCATACTACTTGCAACGGGTCTGCTTTGTTTCACTGAAAACACACTTCACTGAAACTCATTTAGTTGAAAACTCATTTCACTGAAAATAAGTTGCCTGAGTACAGTTCACTGAAAGCTCACTTCACTGAACTCATTTGACTGAAACTCATTTCGTTGAAAGGTAGACGGCCTCTTCCCCACTGTATTGCGATTGTGGAGTTAGTATATATAGTATGTGGGGGTGTGGGGGGTGTATCCCCCCACATATTTTAAACGCTGGAAACCATAGACATGGATACTTACAAGTTGAATGAATAACTCTTTCCAGAAAATAATATATACCCAAACTATGTGGGGGGGGGGCTGTGCCCCCCACACCCCCCTTACTATATATACTAACTCCAGGATCGCACTACAGTGGGGAACAGGCATATACCTTTCAACGAAATGAGTTTTAGTCAAATGAATGAATGAAGTGAGTTTTCAGTGAATTGTGCTCAGGCAACTGATTTTCAGTGAAATGAGTTTTCAACTAAATGAGTTTCAGTGAAGTGTGTTTTCAGTGAAATGAAGTAGACCCCTTGCAACACCTCTCAGTCCTTCTGAAGCACTTTAATCAAACAAGCTGGCCAAGCACATACTGAAAGCTTTACAACTTCATCAAGGATTCCTCATCACATATTCAGTATCCACACACTTTCACTAAGTTATCTTTTTTTTATGAACCCTACCCTCAGCAGAATAAGAGAGAGTATCAACCTTCTCAGCTGCTACTGTATCTTCATACATACAGGTATACTAAGTCATATATGACCTTCCTCACTGCAAGTCATGTGTTCTATTTAAGTATCTAACTGCCAGGGTTTTAATATATCAGAATTCTTAGCTTATGTGCAAACCTACATATCCGATGTCCCAAAATAATTGAATCCTATTAATCTAAAGATTTTTCTATTTTAGAAAAAATCTGAGGTAAGGGCAAAAATAACATACACAAAAAGGAAACAGCTATTTCAGTGTATCTGTATACCTAACTGAGGTAACTTATTTACAGCTCTTAAATTATTACCAGGTTATCCAAAAGACCAGCATATGTCTGCTTGCAATAAGACCGTCTGGCAATCCACATAGCTATCTCTTTATTGTCCTGACGAACAAACCCATTTATATGGACTCCATAACGTTTTACTCCAAACAAACCTGTCAGTGAAAAGAAAAAAGAAACATCAAAACTAAAAGAAATCTCTTGTTAACTCATTCATACCTAGAGGCAGTATAATTTCATACCGCCTAACACCCAATGATTTCCTGCCTGGATAGATTTTCCAGAAAATGCAGTTATAAACCATGCCTTTAGACAAATCTAAATATCTTGAGAATCATGTCAGATATAGAAAACAATAAACAGCAAATTTGTTCAGCATGCAATCAACCTTTTGCTTATAATAATGGTTCATCCAGTCATAACCTTGATTTTATACTAATAAGTCACCAAAAATTAAGCTCTGTTAATGAAATTAAACAAATAATTGCTGGAAGCTCTGTGGGTATAGTAGTAAGATCCTACTATCAAGTAGAAGTTGTTTTCTTTTTAAACAAGAAACATCTTCATTCAATTATCATGTATGACATAGGCAATCTTACAGTTATATTAATGAAAATAAAACCGCAGCGACACAATCTCAGTTGCAAACATTATACATTACAAACCATGGCGACCCAACTTTAGCTGCATACATTACACATCACTTTTAATATATCCAGTCATTGTCAGTCAGCCATTATATATAGCTCATTTTAACATTGATTTTTAAACCTTGTTCCTCCTCTGTATGTATTAATCCCACATTTCCCATTTTTCCCATGTAATTTGCTCCTACCCTTTTCTAAAGATCTCAGTCCCAGTTGTCTTATCTTTGTTATTATCTTCACTACGTCTACTAAAGTTGGTTAAGACTTTGACTTCCATTTTCTAGTAATTGCTTTTTTGGCATCCATCATAATTAGACTCAGCAAGGTCATAGCTCAAAAAATAAGTTCCCTAGTTACTCCAATTTGCTCACCCAGCATCTCTGACAGAGCAGTTTGCAGGGAATCTTTTAAAGTCTGCCAACTCATTACACTCCCAGAAAATATGTTCCCAGTAACCTCTTTCTCCCCTATCACACCTCCAAACATTTGGTGCCTACCCGAGGAATAATTCTTTGGAGTCTGCTTGGGGAATAAAAATATCATTGTAAGCACTTCCAAGCAAATATCCTAAATCTTCTAGATTTTATTGCATATTAGGGAGACATACATATATCTCCCATTGTTTCTTTGTGAATTGCTTATCCAGTCCTCTTCCCAATCCTTCCTAACCTCCTCTGAATGATTCTTATAGTCATCATGCAATATTTTATATGCTGTACTAATTATTCCTTTCTTAACGGCAAGTTCTGTTCTAGATTCTACTAAAAATTCTACCAGTCATGATCTTTCATTTAAGACCTCCCCATTTCTTTCTCTTTGCCTGGACTCTGCTATCAACCCTTGATAGGGAAGGCTATCTCTAACCTGCAGTCCAAAAAAGTTCTTGGTGTCCTTCCATTCTATTACCTTTCCCTCTTTATTATTTGCTCCCCAAACCTTGGTTTCTTTGCCAGTTTTCTCCAATATACTCCAGCCCCCTCTTGCCTACTGTCTGTATCCCTAATTGCAGTCAGCCCTATCATCAGATTCTCCTTTCTCCATTCCCGTATTGGCCTACTTCTTAGACTACCTTCTGCTACATTATGAACATAATATTCTGTATGATTATTGTTGTTTTCCTTAAAGGTCTTCATCCACAATCCCAGTTTTTCCCTGTCACTTGAAGTCCCCCCCTGTTTCGTCATCTCTTTCCACTTTCTAGTTTTCTGCTTGTGCTATGTACAGTAGCCTTAACTGTGTTGCTATGAAATACCCTTTCAACTTAGGTAATCACAGTCTGTCTTGTTCTATTGGAACAGTAAGCTTGTCCCACTTGACTCTTGCTGTCTTCCCCTCCCAGATAAAATCATTCAGCCCTTTATTAATTACTATCCACAACTTCTCCTTTGGTTGATAAAAATATGCCTGGCCTGTGTATAAAACTAAAGCAACTAAGACATTTTAACTGCTTGTATCTTACTATCAATATCCATATAACAGAGCTTCCATTTTCTCACTTTTGTATTATCTTTTTAGTCTCTTCCCACATATCCTTAGCTGCACACCGTTATCATTTTTAATCCATACTCCTAAATACTTAATTTTATCATGTCCCCATAAGTATGGAGATTGCTAAAATAATTTGCATGTTGGCACATAATTTACCGCTATTGCTTTTGTTTTAGCTTCATTCATTTTGTATACTGAAAAGGTTTTAAACTGTCTCAATATGTTCCACAATACTGTAATGTCCCTTTCTAGTTCTGTCAGGTATAAAATAATGTCATCTGTAAATAGAGCCAGCTTTTCTTGACTACCATACCAATTATATCCTTAAATTTTATAGCTCTCTAAGCTGAGAAAATGCTTGAATGCTTTCAGAAAACATTTTGTCCAAACCATTTCTCTTTATCAGATTGCCTGCTAGAGACATGAGAACCAGATACAAAACTGTTTACTAGAAAAAAAAGCTTTACAGTATTCAATATTCTTTTTCATTTACTTGTTTTCTGTTAAAACTTACTATATAATCACTAGTAATAAAAAATCCCAGAAAAGTCCATGAACCAGGCAAATATAAATGTCGAAGCATATAAAATTAACACTATTTATTCAAGATGGTAAGTGCTTTCATGAATAGCTTCATCAGACCATACAAAACGAAATAACCACAGGTCATTTAAATACATTATAACAACCAATCAAAACTCAGAGCCTAATTTCATCAATTTAAAGTAAAATCACACAGTCATTCGAACACACACATATCCTTATAGCTATCATTCAAAAACAATACATACAAAATATATATATATATATATATATATATATATATATATATATATATATATATATATATATATAATGCATGGAAAACAAACATAACAAATAAAAATAACTCAACATACGCAAAAATGCATATATAAAAATAAATACAGCCATTATGCATAACTATATATATGTAAAAAATATATAAATACAACTATCATTGTATGTGATTAATATAAATATGATTAGACCTAAACCTCAAAAATTCAATTCACATTATTTTATCTATTGTTAACTGCTAGAGGTTACAGCCAGCAGGAAGTAGAAGACAATCTTGTTGATTTGAATAACCTTAGGTGAGATAGGGCAAAGCCATATTTTTCTTTGAGATTAGATATAGACGGCCATCCTATAAGAATACAACATATGAATAATTTAAAGATACCAATGCTTTTTTACCAAAGATGTTAAAACAATCTCAGATATTATTAGGAAGAACTGGTGTGTCCTGACTACAGATCTAGATGTAAGGAGTCTAGTTGGTGATCAACCCACTTTCTTATTTCAAATCCAACATAATTTGAAAAGGTTATTATGCCACTCAAGAGAGAGTGGTTATAGATGGAGGTATGGGCACTCATCCCTGTGGCAACTTCAATTTTTGTGGGTACCTAGATACAACAGGGACATTTATACATCCAGATACAGGCCAGAGGTTTAAGTCTGAGGTTAGTGCCAACTGTAGAACACAAAAGGTGGTCTACCTTGCCACATGCATGGTATGTGGGTCATTTTATGTTGGCAAGACCAACTGGTCACTTCCAGAGAGAGTGAGGGAGCATGTATATGGTATCAGGGTTAGGTCTACTAACAATACTCTATCTAAACATGTGATGACAGCTGGTGATGATCATTTCTTTAAGTTTACGGTTATTGATGAGGTGATTCCAACTATACCCGAGGGTGATATTAAGAATTTATCAGAAAGTAGGGAGGTAAGATGGATTTTGAGGCTTACAGCCAATAGAGGGAGGGGTTTAAATGAGAGGGCATCAATTAAACCCACACTGAAGCAGAAGAAGCTCTCTGTTAGATAAAATAATGTGAATTGAATTTTTGAAAGTTTAGGTCTAGTCATATTTATATTAATCACATACAATGATAGCTGTATTTATATTTATATATTTTTACATATATATAATTATTCACAATATCTATATTTATTTTTATATATGGATTTTTCTGTATGTTGAGTTATTTTTATTTATGTTTATTGTTTTCCATGCATTATTATATATATATTTTTGTGTATGTATTGTTTTTGAATGATAACTACAAGGATATAAGTGTGTGTTCGAATGAATGTGTGATTTTACTTTAATATGATGAAATTAGGCACTGAGTTTTGATTGGCTGTTATAAAGCATTTAAATGACCTGTGGTTATTTTGTTTTGTATGGTCTGATGAAGCTATTCATGAAAGCGCTTACCACCTTGAATAAACAGTGTTAATTTTATATGCTTGGACAATTATATTATTTTCCTGGTTCGTGGACTGCTCTGGGATTTTTTTACTACTAGTGCTTGTGTTACTTTGGGCAGTCCTACGTTTATCCTTTGTGGTGCTGTACTTTACTGTGCTGCCGTTTTATTTGTTACTATATAATATTAATGTTTTAACCTAGTCATTCCTCTATGCAAGAACGAGAAAAAGTAGACATTTTTCATTTGTCATGTTCTTTTAACCAGATCTTTTTTTTAAATTGCAGTATCTACATTTCTTAAATCTAAACAAGGAGAAAGACAGAAGAAGGGAGAGAGAGAGAGAGACAGAAAATAAAATCAGGAGCAACTATTTATATTAGTATCCCCATTACTCTTAAAAGTAACTGAAAAAAACTATAACATGCAAAGAAAATCATGCACCATTTACATAGTAGTATTAAGAAACAAAGATAGTTTTACTTAGTTAACTTTTCTCCCTCTTCTTTCCCCCTGAGTATTTTTCCAAACAATGACATGAAGTAGGGCATATGCTTTAGAGTCCCCTGCAAGCTTAACAAAGTCCAATATTTCCACATTTTCCTGTTCTGTCCTGTTTCACAAATATAATTATCACTTTGTAATCCCATACTTGCCAGTCTCCAAGTTACTGATTTTAGTCTCCAAACGTTGACATGAAGTAGGGCATATGGTTTAGAGTCCCCTACAAGTTTAACAAAGTCCAACAGAGTCCAATATTTCCAGATTTTCTTGTTCTATTCCTGTTCATCTCCATCTCCCGAACCCTGTCTCTGCTTCATCTCCAGTGCACTCTTAATTCTTTTAGTCAACTCCTGTGCTTTTTCCCCCATTCTCAAGCATTTTCCATTGAAACACTGGGAAAGGTTTCACTGGCACAGCCTCTCTGTGGTCTTTATTACAGAAGAACAAGAAACATAATCTCCTTCTATTTCACAGCTCTTTTTTTGTTGGATAACCTTTTTGTATTTCCGTTTTAGCATGTACTTCATCAAAAAATGATTTTGTTCCTTCAGTGAAAAATATTTTGAATATAGCTGGGTATGCAGTTTGAATCTCATGCCTGCTTCTCAACATTCTCTGAATAATGTAATACATTTATTCCTCTTTTGTCTGGTGTACAATGAGTAGTCATTCTCCACAAATACTCTGCTGTCTCCCACTTTTAATACTTTGTCCTGCTGCCACAGTTTTGTCAGAATCAACTCCTTCTGCTGGTAAGATTGCATCTTTACTATTTAAAGGTCCAGGTTGTTTTCTCATAGCCAGGTTTGGAGCATATATAAGATGTGCCCTTTCAATTAACAATTCCTGTTGTGGAATACCAGCCCAGTTGTTTACAGTCTGTTCCTTCCAGCTTTTCAGGTACAGAAGGGTTTTCTCTATGTGCTCTGTCCTCTTAATTCTATCATGTTTTTAAACATCCCTTCTTGTACAGCCTCATATTCAGCCAGCCTTTTCTTCATTTTGACCTCTGAGTTTTGCAGTTTTATCACCTTATACGAGTACCTGTTTAAAGCTTCTTACATTTTCCAGCCTTTTATTGTTTGAGTTGATATACTCCATCAGTGTTTCATTTATTTTAGTCAGGTCTGTGTGCAGTTGCTTTCTACTTTCCTCGAGGTTACTAAAGTCATGCCTGAAGCTTGCACTGCTTTTTGCTGAACAGCTATTGTACCTTTCCCCAGTCAGTGTTTTTTGTCACCTTTTATAGCTGATTTGACTGGCACCCAGGCAGTGCACTTACTAGCCATTTACAGAACATCACTCAGAAATCCAGGTCTACTGGCTTTCTCTGCTAAGCTTCTGTTTTCACACTCGGAGAGCTAGAATTAAGCTATTACTCAAAGTGCAAACATTTGGAGGTCTCAAGTAGAAGTTTTGTTAATGTAGATGTGATTTTCACTTTGGTGTGAAACAATTCTGTTAACCTTGTTCCATTTTTAAGATGTTTGCAAAACTGCATAATTATCCATACTTGAACACGTTATCACTCTAATAGACATCACTGATGTTGTACAATTTAGCTAGGGAGTGCAAAGTTTCTCTATGCAAGCGTTCATTTGATACCATTAAGAACCACAGAGAATGCCTCTAGTTAAACGTATTAATGAAAATATAAACATGTAAGACGTATTCATAATGCTGCAAGAAAAAGATAGTATATCTGCTTTGTTATGCTACATCCCTTATGGATCATGTCAAATTCCCAGCTAGGCAATGAATGGACCTGTGATTATGTAGATCAACAAAGTGTCTGAATGGATACTGACATCAGGATAAATGTGAACAAATACCTATTCATATCTTACATCTCCCTACTCTCCATTCTTCACTCACTTCCCTACTTTTATCAACTTCTCTCCCTTGGCTTTTTCTCTAAATGCAACATAAGCATGATTTTCTCTCACTTTGCATTGCAATTCATGTTTTATGACACTAACTTACATTTAATTTCTTTATAACTGTCTAAAATGTCTCTATTAATTCATTGTCATATAACTTATATCTGTTCATAATCAATGTTTTCACATCATGTCTAATTTGGTATAATTATTTATACTGCAGTTATTTTTGTATTATTTTTACAGACTGTAACATTATTGTTTTTAAAATGTTTTGTAATACTTTGGACCCTTTCTCCCAGGCTTCCACTGAAAATGGGCTGCTATCTAGTCTGACTTTCACAGTAAATAAATGCCAATAAATAAATAAATGTCCATTTTAATCAACTGATCGTAATAATTCAAAACAAACTCTATTTATTTCTATGTAGTTTGCTCCTTCTCTTTTCTAAAGAGCCCTCTTCTAGTTATTTTATAATATTCAACACATCAAATATAGTTGGTTTAGATTTTGATTTCTATCTTTTAATAATTGCCATTTTGGCAGCCATAAGAATTAAACTTAATAAGGCCTTAGTATATCTAGGCAATTCAGATCCTGTGGTCCAGTTCAAAAGAATAATGTCCTTAGTTACAGCCATTTCTTCTGCCAATATTTCTGAAACAGTTCTCTGTGGGGAATTTTGTAAACTCTGCCAACTCAGTATATTCCCAAAACACATGTTCCCAGTAAACCCTTTCTTCCTCATCACACCACCAACATTTGCTACCTACATGATGAAAAATTCTTTGAAGACTGCTTGGGCTATAAAATACCTATGCAAACACTTTCAAGCAAATATTCTAAACCTTCTGGACTTTGTTGCATACTTGGGAGCTATACATATATTCCCTCATTGTTCCATTGTGACTTGCTTTTCCAGTATCTCTTCCCAATCTTTTCTCATCTCATCTGACTGATTCTTATCATGCAATATTTAATATACCCTGTGACAGTCCCTACTCTGGGCCAGTATCCAAGGAGACCCAATCCTCACCACTGACACTGGTGAGGGATGGCCACTAGGGGCAAATATGGATATACACAGTATTTTTAGATGCAGCTCTCTGTGCCAAGCACAATTTCCCAAAATAGCATACAGGTAGGACACTCCCAACCTGGGGCTGGACTCTCTTTCTCTGTTCAGGCCCCAAACAAGGCTCCACACTAACCGCTTTGGAGTTCTATGTCCCTGTTCCCAGTAGCTGACACACACACTTAGATATCTAATTTTCACACACACACACACACACACACACACACACACACACACACACACACACACACACACACACACACACCTGGGAAAGGCTGGCACAGACATACCAGCTGTATCCCCTCTGCCCAGACTATGAGGTAATTCTGCTGCCACCAGTCAGCTACTCTAAGGCTCTTACAAGGGTACCCAGTTATAAATGGTACAGTTTGACCAATGCAGCAAGGCTTTCAGGAGCGGCCACAGTGTCACTAAAATAAGCATAAGTACTCTCAAGATATTAAAAGTATTATCTGAAAAATAGCCACAATGAAAGGTAAAGAAATATTTTATAATTTATTTTTCAGTTTGTTTACCGGGATAGCCCATTGGGCCAAGAATAACTTATTTTCAGTGGAGTTCTGGGGAGAAAAGCTCCATGACAACAATATAAGATAAAGACAATACATCCACACAATGCATAAAAATTTGCAGTTGAAGTGAAAAATACAGTTAAAAAAGAAGAAAAAATGTGCACACATGTACATTTATGTAAAAATAAAAAAAATTGGTGACTATTGCTGTTAAATTGGAGCATAATAACATTAGATTTGTTACATATTGGAAATATTAGAGAGTTGGCAAAGTGTTTTACAGGAAATCATAGAAGAGATAAAGAATGATAGGGGGATGAGAGGTGATAACTGTTGAATGAAGAAAAGGTGGGACTGACATTAAAAAAAGAAGTATAAGAGTAGTAGTAAAATAAAAAGAGGACAGGTGGTAGAATCAGTTGATCTCCGTATGATGAAAGACAGAACAGGAGAGAGGTACAGGAGTGTAAGAAATGGGGGAAGTAAAAAGGTGAGTCATGTGGGATGAGAGCAGGAACATTCCCAGAGGGTTTTAAGATGGGAATGAAGAAGGGTCTTAAAGGTAGGGAGGTTATGGGTAGTACGAATGATTGGTGGCAGGGAGTTCCAGATGCGAGCAAGGGAAAAGGATAGCAGGTGTCTGCCAGTTGGTCGAGCGGGCTTGTGCAGTTCGAGCAAATTCTGGTTGTTGGATCTTAGATACCTGTTGGGTAGATGCATTCTGAAAGAGAAGGCAAGGAAGAGGCAGAGAGAGGGTTTGAAGATGAGTTTATGGGCATGGGTAAGTTGTATGTAGCTAAGATGGTTAGGTAGTTCAAGCCAATTTGGTGTATGTAGGGCATTGCAGTGCTGAGAGGAGGATTTGTTGACAGTAGCGAACTTGGAAATTTTTTTGTAGCAGGAGGATAGTTTAGTCTTTAGAGAAGAAGTGGGGCACCATATAGAAGAGATGGAATGAGGTAGGTGGTAGAGAGTACAAGCCTAGTATTGGGAGAGATGTAGCGGTTGTGGTGATATAGCATGCCGAGTTTCTGGTGGGTTTTCTTTATATTAGTTAGTATGTGGGTATCGAATTTTAACTGTTCATCGATGAGGGCTACTAGTAGCTTTGCAAGGGATGCTACCTCAAGACAGGTATTATTTTGGCTAGTAATGGAGAATGAGTTCTTGTCTATAGTAGTATTTTTTGAGGGGAAAATAGCATGATTTTAGTTTTTGATGCGTTGAGTGATAGGTGGTTATCTAACATCCAGCGTTCAGTATAAGAGAAAGCATTCTGAGTTTGTTTTAAGAGAGTGGAGGTGGAAGTGGCAGTACAGATGATTGCAGAGTCATCTGCCTATTGAATAAGTTTAGCATTAGGAATGTTCTGGTGGAAGCCATTTATGAAAATGTTGAACAGTAAGGGACCCAATACAGAACTCTGGGGTACGCCTGTGGGAGTATTAAGGAAGGATGAGGTGGCTTTTTTCCATCTGACAGCTTGCTGTCAGTTGGAGAGGTAACTAGAAAACCAGTTGATAAAAGAGTAGGATAGGTTTAGATTAGAGTGCTTGGACAGGAGAAGGCTATGGGAGATTGTACCAAAGGCCTTGGATAAGTCCAGAAGCAGGGTAGACACTAGGCAGCCAGAGTCCCGGGCTTTGTTAACGGGTTTGAGGAAGGACAGGAGAGCAGTGGCCAGGTCTGAAACCATGCTGTGTGGGGGTAAGGAGGTGGTGGTCTTTAATGTAAGGTAAGAGTTGAAGGTGGATACATTTTTCCAGACGTTTTGAGATAGGGGATAAGATGGTGATTGGCCGATAATTGGGAATGTCATTGTTGTTGCCCCCTTTATGAAGGGGTATGATAAAGGCTTTTCCAGAATATGGGTACATAGCTTTCAATAGACTGATTTATTAGAATGGAAATGGGAAAGGCAATGGCATCAGCAGCTATTTTGAGGAAGCAGGATGAAAGATCGTCAGGGGCATTAGAGCAAAGTTTCAGTTTTTGAAGGAGTTTTTTTATGATGGAGATGGGAATGAGTTTGATAGTAAAGGAGGGCATTGAGAGGTGGCAGTGTTAGGGGTGGAAGAGATAGGATAATAAATAATAAACATAGAAAACATGAGAATACTGAATATCTAGTTACAATAAACACCACAGTTTCAATCACAGGAGATATACAAAATAACAGTTGGATAGATTCACACAAACACAGAAAAACAATACTTAACTAATCTCCCTATATGTTCCTGACTGACAAAAGAATTACTGTTCCCTGGTTACTTACAAAAGCAAGGCAAGATGATGAGTGCTGAGTTGCTTACTGCAGCAAGCAAGATGAGGTGCGAAGTTGTGTAAGATATATGTGAGAGATCTTTCCTGTCAGGTTCCAA
The DNA here is from genome assembly GCF_019279795.1 of Protopterus annectens. Lineage (NCBI taxonomy): Eukaryota > Metazoa > Chordata > Ceratodontiformes > Protopteridae > Protopterus > Protopterus annectens. Next base: position 1,225,467,561 of record NC_056741.1, on the reverse strand, counting down.
AGTGCAGCTGCGAGAGTGCCAGAATATCTCTCAATAATATCTAAAAAGTAATTTCAGTGCTGGTTATAGAATGACATCACATATGGACACCCAGAGCTTTGCTAAGACCTGATGCAGCATTTGAAAGCTATAAAACAATTTCAAAAACGTTCATCCTTCTAGGGTTGCAATTAATTCACCCCTAAGGAAAATGCAGTAAGATTCCTACTCCTGGTTTTCCTGGACATTTTTGTCTCTGGCTGCAATCAGATCTGTAAGATAAAATCTATGGCCGAAACCAACCCATTTAATTTTCAACCTATTTTTCAAAATTAGCTGGACTGAGATTAACCTTTTCACTTCCAGAATTCTCTGTTAAAACATAACATATTTAATCAGTGATAATATACTGACTGCCATACATGTATGTCTCTTTTCTGTCCAGCAGGACCCACTGTTGATACATTTTTAACACAAGCAAATTTACAAATACATTTTTAACACAAGCATCTCTACAAATCACTTTGATAGTCAAATGACATAAAATCCTTTACAAAACTCCAGCTAGGTATGCTAGCATATGTTCCACATGCACTGCACTACTCTTCCTGGCACAGATGGCACTACCTCATATCATCACATACCCTATTAATTATTCCCTTTTTAAATAGTATCTTCTATTCTAGATGCAGCTAGAAACTCTACCAGATCAGGTCTGTCACTGAGGAACCCTATCCCTTTCTCTATGCTTATATTATAATATCGATCCCTGACAGGGAAGTTAGTCTGTAACTTGCTGTACAAACTTCTTCTTGCCCTCTTCCTACTCTATTACCTTTCCCTCTCTAGTTATTTGCTCCCAATATCTTGATTCCTTTGATAGTTTTCTCCAGTAAATTCCAGTCTCATCTTGTCCATTTTCTGTACTCCCCACTTGCAATGATCCCTATTGGCAAAATTGCCTTTCTCCATTCCTGTGCTGGCTTTGCTCTTAGAAAACTTTCTGAAACTTTCTGAATATAATATCCTGTTATGGCTGTTATTATTTTCCTTAAAGATCTGCAAGCAGAATCCCACTCTACCTCCTTATTTCTTGAACTACCTTCCTGCTTCATCATCATCCCTTTCCACTTTGAATTATAACCTTCTGCTTACATTATTTTATGTATATGAGCCTTAGCTGTGAACTTTAAAATACCCATTCAAATCAAGTAATCCTAAACCACCTTGTTGTTTTGGCAGAATCAATTTATCCCACTTAATTAACTCATGCCCTCTTGAACTCTTTAGTAATTATTATCCACAACTTTTCATCTGTTTGAATAAAATATGCCTGACCTGTATATATATATATATATATATATATATATATATATATATATATATATATATATAAAATAAAGGGATTAAAACATTTCCGCTGCTTGTATCTTGCTATTCATATCCATAAACAAGAGGCTCTAGTTTCTTATTTTTCTATTATCTTTTAAGTCTCTTCCCCACATATCCTTAGCCGCCATAACAGAAGCCTTTTTAATCCATACTCCTAAATACTTAATCTTATCATATCTCCATAAATATGGGTACTGCTGAACAAAGTCATGAGTGGGCACATAATTTATGGCTATAGCCTCTGTTTTATCTTTATTAAGTTTATATCCTGAAAAGACCCGAAACATTCTCAAAATGTTCCACAAAACAGAGATGTCCTTTTCTGGATTTCTCAACTACAAAATAATATCACTGGCAAATAAAGCCAACTTTTCTTGACTACCATACCAGTTATATATTTGAATTTCTGAGTCCCTTATTTTGCCAGTGGCTCTAAATATAAAGGAAATAAAGATGAAAGAGGACACCCCTGTCTGGCTCCTCTATTCAAACTTAACTTAGTAGAGAGGAACCCTCCAAATTTAATTCTTGCCCCAATCCTTCATGTTTCCTCTCAATTACCCTTATTACTGTATCAGGGAATGCACATGCTTCCATTGCCCTACTCATAAAATCCCAGCTTACGCTCTCAAATGTTTTTTTTTTTTTGCATCAAGACCCACTAACAACAGGGGAATTTTCTTACATTCTGTATCTTTCTGGATCATCATTTTGTTTATTTTGTCAAATGTTTGCCTACCCCCCCACAAAACAACACTGATCCTTATCTGTCAATTGTGGAAACACCTTTGCCAATCTTTTCTGTTATAGAAATAAACACTTCATAAAGGGTCTATATGAGTCTAGGTTTGTGGATCTTACCCTCATTGAATAATACAGCCACCAAGGCTTTCTTCCAGGATGCTGGTGTTTCCCATTCTTTTAACATACTATTAAATAAAGTCTTCCAGATCTTTAGCACTTTCTTCCCTCTTCAGAGGTTCATAGGCGTTTCCTAGGTGAATGACCACAAGGGCATTTTTAGGCCTAGCCATGCATCCAAAATCCCTGACAAGTTCTAGTACCCTTGATAAGTGCAATCAGGGGCTTGGTTAGATGAACCATTTACAAGTTGCCTCTGTCCATTAGAGACATAGGTGCCAAATCAGGAATGAATTCCCTGTTGCCCATTCAATTCTTCAAGTTGCACTTGAATTGAGTTAGGGAAGAACTCTGCTTCACATGGATTTTCAGCCTGTTCCAGAGATGGGGTAGTCTCTGAGATACATGCCTCTCTCTCCAAGAGGTCCTATTTATAACACAGGCAAGACTTCAGAAAGGGTACTTATGGTGCTGTTTATATTGTGGATATGCAGAAGGTCCATAAGAATGAGGTCTGACAATACCTTGCATGCCAGGAATAGATCTCATTTCAACAGCCTGAAGGAGACAGAATACAGTGATAGGGCCTCGAGGCAGTCTGCATTGGATATTTTACTTATGCCCTGTATTCTTTTAGTGAGGAACCTCTGTGGACATTTCAATTGTTGGATATGCTTGGTTAGGTATATACAAAAGGGGGCAGTGTACTCAATGACAGGTCTGATGAATGCCAAATACAGTGAAAGAATGACATATTTGGACATAGATGCCATACCTTTGTTTATAAGTTGCGTAACAAAGAATGACTTCCTCACTACCATAGAAACATGATGGTCAAAGGCTAGATTACTATGTGTGTCCCTAAGTTCCTGACTAGTGGGCTAACTCTAAGGGCGTGTTGTCAATATGATAGTTATGAGGGGTGGATGACTTCCCAGAGGATACTATTATGCATTTCTGGCATTTAGTTTTAGTCCAGGGCTCTGACACCAGTTGTTTGTCTGTGGCAGCCCTTCGTGGAAAACATCTGTATCAGTGTGTGATTCAATGACAGCTCCTAACTTGCAATCATCTGTAAATTTAGTCAGCCAGAGACCACTGACACTGGCCTTGACTTCAGAGAAGTAAATGCCAAAAAGGAGAGGTCCAAGGACCAATCCCTGAGGGACTTCAATTATGACTGGCCTCTCTGCAGAGGTGTACCCCCTAATTCTAACTTCTGGGACCGGTCTGTGAGCCAGCTGGCTATCCACCAGATGATATACAGGTTTGTTCCTAACCTCTTGAGTTTGCCAATAACACCTAAGTGAAGTACTATGTCAAATGCCTTGGCCAGGCCAAGGTAGGCAGTGTAAACCATTTTGCCCTCATCCACTGCTTTGGTGAACTTCTCAAAGAAGTCCACCAGGCTGAGTAGGCATGACATGCCCTTGACGAAACCAAACTGGGTCGGGTCCAGTGTCTGAAGGTTTACTATATCATTACTGATCATTTCCATGATAATTCTTTCCATGACTTTGCACATAAGACTATTGAGACTTATGGATCTGTAGTTGTCTCACCTTTGTGCAGAGGGATGACTGTTGCTGATCTCCATTTGTGAGTCACAAACTCTGGAGGCTTCAGTGAAATAGCAATTCCAGATGGCCTGATAGATCATGTTTCATGCTATTTAGAAAGCATCCTGGGACATTGTCTGGGCCCACTGATGCAGTGTTCTTGGCCTTACTGAGAGCATGAAGGACCTGTCCCCTAGCGATAGTAGGGGGAGTTATATCTGATGGCATTTTCTGAGGGAAGGTTGAGGGGGAGTGAGGGGTAAAGTTGGAGCTGAATAAACTTTCAACCTTCCATAGGAATACCATTTGTTCCTCATTTGTTCCTGGAGACTTCCTTGCAGATTGATTGTACATCACCATTTTTATTTCATGTCATTGGTTGTTGAGCAACATCATCTAATCCTGGCATAATTAAGTATTCCATAAACATGTCCAGTGTGTTCTTTCTAGGATTCCACATTCCTCTACTTTATAGAGATTTTCATAACATTTCCAAACTATCTGTAATAGCTCAATATGATCTTTGTTTATTTTTTCAGTCACAGGCTCCCTAACTTTGGCGACAGACCTTTTTACTTTCTGTTAAGTAAGTCACTGTGCTAAAAGTTTTTTGCTCTGGAGTTATCAAAAAACAGTTGCTTAACAGCAATCTTTTTTAAACTTGTGCACATTATCCAAGAGCCCCATTATTTTCTCTTTAGCACTCTGCAATCGCTTCTCCTCTTATTTTGTGAGATTCCCCTTATTCTGCTATACTTTAACCTTTATAAGCCCTTTAAATAATTCATATTATTTATTTTATTTATTATTTATTGTATTTATTTTACATTTGTTAACCGGGAAAATCTGACTGATTACAACTCCTTTTTCATCAGTGGCTTGGGGAGAAAAGCTCCAAATAATTGAAAAAGTAAAAGCATTCACATAAAAGTTAAAACAATTACATGATGAAATAAAAACATTCACATGAATATTTACCAAGTAAAGGAGCAAATACATTGTATACAGTCATGAAGTAAGAGTAAACTTTTGCATAATTATGCTAAGTTCCATTCAGCTTACAAGCACTCTAGCCCTATACAGATTACAAGTAGTACAGTTACATTTCAGGTGCCAATATTAACGTTTCATAAATTGTGAGAGATTTATATTCAGCTCAGTAACCCAGGAAACAGAGAAAGGAAAAGTATTTAAAAGTGTATTGCTTCTTAACCATCTCTCTTTCCTTTTTATTTCTACTCTTATTTTTAAATGTTATTTTCATTTTATCTCACTCACTAGTGATGCATTCTGAAGAAATGTCTATGTCTTCTACTAACTCTTGAACAATTTCCACTACACATTCCTTAAATTCCTATTTTTAACAGGCAGGCGGAAAAGCACCAGTGTCTCATTTTTACTTCATTACCCTGCATTTTTATAGTATTTTTATTTGTGCATGATCTGAAATAGTTATTAGATGTGCATGGAAAAGCTGTGAACTAATGCAGATGTTCCTGTGAAACATAAATTCTATCCAGTCTAGCCCAGTTATTGTACCCTGCCAAATAATATGTCGATTCTGTCCAAGTTTCTGTTACTGAATTCACATCTTTTGTACCAAATATTTTCATAAATTTCTTCAGACATCTACCCTCTTTTGTTATATTTTTACCTTCTTGGTCTCCCTGACATATCCCACATTTGCAAAACAAGTTCCAGTCTCTACCTATAAGTTATATTCCTTGCTGAAAGCTGATTATTCCTCTCAAGATTTTCTTATGCTCCATGGTGGCATGTAAATGTATTACAACATAATCCTCCTCCTCCCTTGGCAACAGCCCTTTACTACCACTAATATATCATTATCTTAGTATTATTACTGCCCTTTTCCTTTGTCCCTGATATTCTGCTGACTATACATCCTGAAATCCTTTCTTTGTCAAATTAACATGCTCATTTTTTCCAAATGTGTCTCCTGCAGCATTGCACTCTGCAGTTTTAAAATAATTCAATACTCTTTCATTTTTTACCTATACCTGCAAGGCCATTTATATTCCAAGATACCATGGCTACAGCAAACATTATAAAAAGCTACTGTTCCCACTTATTATACATGGCAGTATTTCCAGCTTTAGGTCTACATGAACATACTGTTTGGCAGGCTGATCTTGTATACGGCAATTTCTTATCTAAACCTATGTTACATTTCTGAAGACCTTCTGCTTAATGAAAACTCTCAAACAAAAACGAAATACATTTTCAGCCTTATTGACTTGACTAAATATCCAATACTATGTACATTTTCAACAAATGAAGTTTATCCTCTAGATAGGAACTGCCCCTAATTGACAGCTGCACCCAATGGCACAGCCTAATCAAGAATTAGGTTCCCCATACTAAAGCGTACATTACAGTCTGTGTTCCCACATAAAACATTTTCTGTCTGTTCTTTTCTTGCCTTTATTCCCTCCCAGATGTGAAAAACAGCTTTCATGCTTTCAGAAAACATTAACTTTTAGTTTTTCTTTAAGAAAAAGTGTGCTGGCTACCTAAAACTAAATTATGCACTTTTTTATTAAATGCATTAAAGTATTAAAGCTGCTGCAGAACTACTATGTCTTATTCACTTCCCATAATTTATAGGTTCATAGGTAGGTACTAGGCTATCTGCCCGAGGGCATTTTTAAGTCTAGCCAGAGTGTGTCGGCTTTCGCCGCCCCATTGATTAATTAACTGAGCCTCTGTCAAGCACAGCCAATGAAGTGATCCCAGGGGTGTATTTTCTGTTACCCAGCCACTCGTCAAGGCTTCTCTTGAAGAGTGTTAGTGAGGGGCTCTGCCTAATGTAGTTAGGAATTTTGTTCCAAAGCATGGGGAGTCTCTGTGACAGGAATCTATCCCTCCAGCATGTTCTATTTATTGCTGTGGCGAGGTTTAGCTCACTAGAGCACGTGGCTCGCAGTGACTTGGATTTCTTTAGGTGGAGCATGTCCATCAATTCTGAGTTGGACATGGCTTTGTAAGTCAGGCAGAGATCACCTCTGGGTAAGCGATATGCCACTGAGTATAGCTGGAGTTTTTTTCAGTCGGGCTGCATAGGACATATGTTTGAGGCCAGTAATCCTCTTGGTGAGGTGCTTTTGTGGTCTTTCCAGCTGTTGGAAGTGTCTTCTGAGGTACATCCCAAATGGGGCATTGTACTCTATGATGGGTCTGATATGTGACGAGTAGAGGGGCACTATAACCTCTTTATTTCTAGATGCGAACCCCTTAGTAATTAGATGGGCCACATAGAAGGATTTCCTATTTACTTTGGCAATATGATTGTCAAAGGAGATATTACTATATAACTGGGTCCCCAGATCTCTTATTACCTCTTCTGTATTAAGGGGGCTGCCGCCTATGCGGTAATTCATGGGTGTTTTGTTTTTCCCAATCGGGATGACTCTGCATTTTTTGGCATTTAGCTTGAGGCCATGACTTTGACACCAGGTGTCTGTCTCAGTAAGGCCTTTTTGAAGGATGTCCGGTGTCAGACGGAGAGTCAATTACAGCTCCCAGTTTGCAGTCATTGGCGAACTTGGTTAGCCATAGTCCTCCTGTGTTTGCCTGTACATCTGAGAAATATATGCTGAACAGTAGGGGGTCCCAGAACCAAGCCTTGCAGGACACCACTTGTGACTGGTTTAGAGTCGGACCTGGAGCCCGCTATTCTTACCGTGTGAGTTCTGTCTGTAAGACAGTTGGCAACCCATCTTGTGACTTAGGGGTTTATGTTCAGGCTGGTGAGTTTTTCTATAATACCCGAGTGAGGAATGGTGTTGAACACCTTGGCAAGATCAAGGTAGGCTGTGTGAACCACCTTTCCCTCGTCTATGGCCTTGGTGACTGTCTCGAAGAAGTCAACCAGGTTTAGTAGGCATGATCTGCCCTTAACAAAGCTGAACTGTGTTGGGTCAAGTGTTTGGAGGTTCCCAATGTCTTTGTTAATGAGTTCCATGATGATGTGCTCCATAGCTTTGCAGACCAGGCTAGTCAGGCTTATGGGGCGATAGTTACCAGGGTCAGTTGTGGAGCGGAATACCCATTGCTGTGCGCCATTCTATGGACATGTAGCCTGTGGAGAGGCTGAGGTTGAACAGCGTGTTTAGGTGGGGGGTTAAGTTCATTCTGTAGTTCGTGCAAGATGCAACCTGGGACACCATCTGGCCCCATTGATGCTGTGTTTTTTTGGCTTTTGAAAGAGCTGTTTTCACCTGTGCTTCTGTGATTTCTGGGACACTACACTTTTCCAGTATTGTTGTGGGTCCATTTGAATGTGAGAGGGAGGTGAAGTTTGCACTGAATCTATCTGCCAGGATGTTCGCAATATCAGTAGGTTCAGTATATTTTGTGCTATTGTGCACTAGCTCAGAGCATATCTGCGAGTTGCCACTTAGATTCTTGACATAGCTAAAGAAGGCTTTGTGGTTATCTTTCGAATCCCTGGCTATTTTTCTTTTGAATTTAGCCTTGGATGATTTTATGAGGGACCTTAGTTTCTTACTGATACTAATCAGGGATGTCTTTCCTTCTTGGGATTTGCTTTTTTTCTGAACTAGTTTCCTCCTTCTGTTGTATAACCTGTTTATGGCAGGGGTCCACCAGACTGGCTTCCTTCTCTTAGGGGAGTGAGTCTTGGTCTTGCTAGGGATGGCACGATCCATGCATCCTTGTAGGTGCTCGTAGAGTGCAATTATAAAGGATCCTGCATCTTGGGCAGTGTAATCATTTAGCATGGGGGCTGTGAAACTTACCACCTCTGCCTTAAGTAAGGTGAAGTTGGCTTTAGAAAAAGGTTTTCACTGTGGTTTCCTTGGTTGGGGGGGGTGGGGTGTGGACATCCAGGGTGATTAGTTTATGGTCTGATCTAACCAGTGACAGGTTGACCTCTGGTACGGAACACCTGTCGCCCATGTTGGTGATGATCAGGTCCAATATGTTTGGCCTCTGGTAGGGGAGTTTACCAGCTGATCCAGGGCATTTGAGTTGATAAATTCCACGAAGCGCTGAGCCTGGGAATTTGTATTCAAGTAGTTTTCCCAGTTAATGGTAGGGTAATTGAAATCGCCCAATATCAGGGTGTTCGGTAGGACCTTCATGTTTTCCAGTGTCTCCAGAAAGGCAGAGTGGTGGTCCTGGGTCATGGAGGGTGATCTGTAGCAGGCCACAATTTGCATTGCAGATTTGCCCGATGTTAGTTGCACAAGGATGATCTCAGAGGTATCATGCTGCGCCACTAACCTGGAGGTGTGAGTATCCTTGATGAATATGGATATACCCCCTCCTTTTGTGGTTCGGTCCATGTTCTGTGGCCGAAATGTGTGGTATGAGTTGTAGCCCAGTAGTGCTGGAGTGCTCTCTGGAGCCTTGAACCAGGTTTCAGTTACTGCACAGATGTTGACGTTCTCCATACTTAGGAGTGCTTCGAGCGCATGCATTTTGAGATTTAAACTCTTGGCGCTGAGTAGCATAACCCTCATTTTTTTACTTGTGCTGTTTACGGTGGTGGGTTTGAATTTTGAGCCTCGCCTAAAAAAGGCACTATGGGGGCAGCAAGAGCCTTGGCCAGTATTCGAAAGCCAACGGGTGACAGGTGCAAGCAGTCTCTTGTGAAGCAATGTGGCTTGTTGAGCATGTCATCCCAGGCTGAGACACTGGGATCCCCTTTGAATGACACCAGAAGCTTAGCCAATTGTTGAAATTGATCAATTTTTCTTTATACTGATGTATCATTCTTGGTGAGGGTAGGATGCTACTCAGGGTCAGGGTCATACCCGCCTGGGCTACATGATCAAAGATTTCTTCCATGTCTCTTTTCATGTAGTCCAGGGAGGTACATTTCAGGTCATTCACACCAACATGAACAATGACAGAGTCATATTTGTACTTGTTCTGGAGTGATCTGAGTGCTTGTGTTATGTGGCGGATTCTAGCTCCCGATAGGCAGGTAACAGTAACCTTCTACTTGTCCAGCCTAGTGAGTGGGGCATCAGTGTGCCTGACTATTGAGTCGCCTATTACTAGGAGGTTAGGTATGTTACTTCGCCTTAAGGACTGTGATTGTGCGGCACATTGATTTTGTGTTCTATGTGCTGTCTGGTTTGTGACGGGAGGTGCAGGTTTTGTGGGTGTCTGCTTTGGAGCACTCTGAAGCTTTTGCAGGTTTTTATTTAGAGCCTCCGAGTATGATTTAGTGTATTTATGTGTATTTTTTGCCAGTGCTGGTTTAGTAGGTCTATGTGAGGCTGGAGGTGTGGTGCAAGTGTTAACCTTCTCCTCATGACTGTCTGTTCCAGTCTTGGGTTGAGAGATCTTAGCCTCCAGTTTGGCTATAGAATTGCATCTCTTGCATATGTTAGTGTTTTGTGGTAGGAGGAGAGGGCTGTCTGTGTACATGAGGCAGTTGTAACATTGCCTCAGGATACCCAGATTCACCAGATGGACTGGAGAGTAGATCTGAAGTTGCCCTTTGGTCATGCCTGAATAGTATGGTAAGCTGCTTAGTTGCTTGGTTGGTGAGGAGTGGATAAAGAGACTTGCCCTGCTGGGCAGTCAAGTGTCGGGGTATATTAGTGCTTGCTATTAGGTCTGAGCAAGTGCTGGACTGTAGGATGCTTTTTGAGTGCTTAGGTTGAGAGTTAGACTAGTTTCAAGTGAAAACCTAAAGAGAAGACTTAGTGGAGCCGGGAATAATTTAACCCTAGCTAACCAGTGCTGCCAGGCGCACAAAACCGTGTAAACATGGGTTTTTAAACTACTAACTTCTGGGCTGGAACCACTCCTCCAGGGGCAGATGGCTGCTCAAAGTTCCCATCTCTTACAGGTGAGCAGAGAAACTTCCCTCTATCCAAGTAAGGTATGGGCAACTCAGAAACTTGTAACACAGCCCTGAATTCAGCACTAGCCTGAAAACTGGACTATACTAGTTTCGAAAGGCAGGAAACATGAATTTTTTTTTTGAAAAGACAAGGCAAAAACAGTAAAAAGTACACTTAAAACAGCTTTAAATGACTACAAGCAATCAGAAAAGGCTATCGCACTTTAGTGTGTAGCCTACAACAGTTAAACAATTTATTAAAACAAAAAACAACTTTTTAAAAGTGCAAGCAGTCAAATAAGTACAATATGTGAAAAAAAGAAGCTTTTAAATCACAATAAGTGCTGAAAAAATCAGCGTTTAGGCGGAAAACAGTTAAGTACAGCAAGAAAATACAGAAAACTGATACTCAATCACTCCAAAGTCTCTCTTTTAAGTTAGAGGGCTTATATCAGTTTAAGGCTTTCTAGTGCTTTCCAGTAGGTTAGTTACAGGAAAGATGGGAAACAAGCGTAGATGTGGTCTTTTAAACCAGAAAGTTGAAAGAGATGGACAACTTCCCGAATGATCAATAAACTACAATTCCTGGGCCAAGAACCACTCCTCTTGTGGTAGACAGGCTACCTAGTACTTACCACTCCCACTGATAAGCTAGAAGGCTGCACTCCAACACAAAGGCTTGGGGGGCTCAGAAGCTTACAAACAGTCCTGGATACAGCAAATCTGTACCTGGACTAGACTAGTTATGGGAAAGATGGGGATCAAGCGCAAACACGGGCTTTAAAACCAGAAAGTTGAGAGAGACAGAAAAAACTGCCCAAACGGCCAATAAACTACAATTTCTGGGCCAGAACCACTCCTCTTGTGGTAGATAGGCTACCTAGTGCTTACCACTCTCACTGAGTGCTTACCACTCTCACTGATCAGCTAGAAGGCTTCCCTCCAACACAGAAAGGCTTGCGGGGCTCAGAAACTTACCAACAGTCCTGGATACAGCAACTCTGTATCTGGACTAGGCTAGTAACAGGAAAGGTGGGGAAACAGCGCAAGTGCAGCTTTTAAACCAGAAAGTTGAAAGAGATGGGGAAAAACTGCCCAAACGGCCAGTAGCTACAATTTCTGAGCCAGAACTACTCCTCTTGCGGTAGATAGGCTACCTAATGCTTACCACTCCCACTGATAAGCTAGAAGGCTTCCCTCCAACACAGAAAGACTTGGGGGGTTCAGAAGCTTACAAAGAGTCCTGGATACAGCAAATGTGTACCTGGACTAGACTAGTTACAGGAAAGGTAGGGAACAAGCGTAAACGCAGGCTTTTAAGCCAGCAAGTTGAAAGAGATGGAAAACTGCCTAAACGGACAATAAATTACAATTTATGGGCCAAAACCCACTCTTCCCGTGGTAGATCGGCTACCTGATGCTTACTACTCCCACTGATAAACTAGAAGGCTTCCCTCCAACATAGAAAGGCTTGGGAGGCTCAGAAGCTTACAAAGAATCCTGGATACAGCAAATCTGTACCTGGACTAGACTAGTAACAGGAAAGGCAGGAAACAAGCACAAACACAGGCTTTTGAATTAGAAGGTTGAAAGATGGAAGAGCTTCCCAAATGGCCAATAAACTATAATTTCTGGGCCAGAAACCTCTCCTCCTGTGGTAGATAGGCTACCTAGTGCTTACCACTCCCACTGATAAGCTAGAAGGCTTCCCTCCAACACAGAAAGGCTTGGGGGGGGGGCTCAGGAGCATACAAACAGTCCTGGATACAGCAAGTCTGTATCTAGACTAGACAAGTTACAGGAAAGGTACTAAACAAGCTAAGATTTTTTTTTTTTACAGAAAAGCAGCTAAAACAGCAGTAAATACAATTCAAATGCAGTGCAGGCTAGCACACGTGTATCAATATTACGGCAAATACAGTTTAATTAAATGCAATTAAATTAACAAATGCAGAAGCCATTAAATTAGAAGGCTACTAACAAGCAGTAATAAGTCCAGAGTAAGTAACAGCATGCATAACAGCAACTAAGACAGTTACAGTAAAAGCAGCTGATATATATATATATATATATTTTTTTTTTTTTTTTTGAGGGAGAGAACACAGCAGGATTAAGAGGCTACAGGGGTTGTCCTTCTCAAATGCTCTCTTTGCGCACAGTAGGAGTGCCTGAAATCAGAATTTGATCTCACTGCACTCAATTGAGTGAGCAAATGAGATAGGCCCAGAAGGAGTATCCAAATACAAACATACAAGAGGGGCGGGCAGTTTCAAAGCCACCAAGATTAACACCAACACAAGAACAGGGAGGGTGGTAACACCAACACAAGAACAGGGAGGGTGGGTGGGAGAAACTCAGTGGAGACAACAACAGACAGAAATAATACAGCACCACTATAAATAATAGGCAAGTGTATAAATACAGCACAGTGCAAATTAAGTTGCAAAAGTGTACTTATCAGTTTGAAATAGATACCAATTCTGCAGCTCAAAGCAAATCTATCAGCTTTCCAGCAGTTTACAGAACTTTATTTTTTCAGTGAACTGCTTGTCATTGTACCTTTAAATTTTTGCATTTCCCCCCGCGAAGAATGCTCAGAACTCTCAAGATTAATTGCTTGTAGCTGGAATCATCTTGTCTCCATGTAACAGTAGTCTGCAAGGAGGAAAAAACAGCTAACAACTTCCATGTACTTGAAGGAAATTTTGTAAATTTCACTCAGAACAGAAAGTACAGAATTCCCCTGGCTAACTGCCTTCAGTTGCAGACTTCTCGTTTCCCACAGAGAACATTTGTTAATAGGAAAAAAAAGCCAATACATCTGCAGATGCAAGAAGCTTAGCATTTTTTGTGGCCTTCATCATTTTTGATTTATTTTTCAAGCCTATTTGTTTACTTATTTATTTGACATTTGGTAACCAGGAAAGTCCTCATGACTAGGAAACCACAATCACACAATATGACTCCAATGAAACAAATTGCAGCCAAGGACAGGACCTCAGACGGAAACAGTTCTCTTTATTGGATACCACCACAATAAACGTTAAGCACTTTCATCCCCCATAAAATTACATGGGACTTCTTCAGAACAAAAACCATCTGCATAGGGCAGATTTAAATATTCAAACCCATGCTCAGCCATAGTTAAAAACAATAAAACAATTAAAAGCATTAACCCTCAATGTGCCTGAGCTTTAATAAACAATATATACTAGTAAATTAATTCAGGCTAGGGTACTCAGATGCATTTAGCTTTAATTGCCATCTTAGTTCACACAATTCTAGGTGTTCTGGTTACACCCTCCCTTGACTATCTGAAACTATCTGCTGCAGAACAAAAAAAAAAAAAAACAAATACATGTTCATTATGTTCTAGTATATGTTTACATAGTGCATTTGTACTTCTACCATTTTTTACATCATTTAGATGTTTATACATTCTTTCTCGGAACTTTCTACAAGTTTTTCCTATATAAAATGCTGGACATTGCAGGCATTTTGCAGCATATACAACACTTTTAGACTGACAAATGACATGACCATGTACATTAACCTTATAGTCACCCAGTCTAAATGTTACCCCAGTTTCAATAACATTGGGGCACTGCCTGCACATCCCACATTTGAAGATTTCAGAGGGCCTGTTATCTTCTTTTCCTACCCTGTTATTTTCAAGCAGATTTTAAAAGCTCTATCCTTTTTAACTACAATAAATGGCTTAGTGCCTAATTATTCTACAGTCATATAATCCAAATTAAGGATGGACCAGTTTTTATTGACAATTTTTACCACAATTAAACTGCCTTTATTAAATGTTGTAATAAAGGAGAAGGTCTTTTTCTCTTTCCCCAGTAAATGTTCAGGTGCTCCCATCGATGCAAATTACGTTATGTCCTTTTGGGAAACTGAATACATTTTCAAAAGTAGATTTCTGAAAAATATAAAATACTACACAAGGTTTTTGGATGACCTTTTTTTTTTAGTTTGGGTGGGGTCATCAGAGCTCTTGGATAAATTTCTGGATTACATTAACAATAGTACCACCTTCTTAGAATTTACTCACACTTTACATAAGGAGAGAATATATTATTTGGATGTAGAAATTAGTACAGACAAAGAGAAGCAGAAACTTAGGTCAAGGATCTATAGAAAACCAACTTTTTCGAACTCTTATCTGGATTACATGATGATGACTTTATAATTGACACCAATTTTACTATGGACATGTTTAGAAGGGTTACCCCAAACATTTACTGGAGAAAGTAAATATGGAAGTTCAAACAAAAAGAGCTAGTGGGATTTTCAGGCCCATCTTAAGTCAACAGTCCATATCTTGTGAGGGTGAACATGTAATAGGTGTTTTTAGTGAAGGGGCAACAAATAGAGGAGAAAAAGACATTCTCCTTTATTATGACATTTAATAAAGACAGATTAGCTGTGGTACAAATTCTCAATAAAAACTGGTCCATCCTTAATTTGGATTACATAACTATAGAAAAATCAGGCACTAAGCCATTTATTGTGTTTAAAAAGGACAGCTCTTTTAAAAATCTACTTGAAAATAACAGGGTAGGAAAAGAAGATAATAATAGACCTTCTAGAAACTTCAATTGTGGGATGCGCAGGTAGTGCGTCAATGTTGTTGAAACAGGGGTAAAATTTAGATTGGGTGACTATAAGGTTAATATACATGGTCATTTCACTTGTCAGTCTATAAGTGTTGTATATGCTGCAAAATGCCTGCAATGTCCAGCATTTTATATAGGAAAAACTTGTAGAAAGTTCCGAGAAAGAATGATATAAAAAACAGTAGAAGTACAAATGCACTATCTAAACATGTACTAGAACATAATAAACATGTATTTGTTTTTTTTTTTTTTTTTTTTTTGTTGTTCTGCAGAAGATAGTTTCAGACAGTCAAGGGAGGGTGTTACCAGAACACCTGGAATTGTGTGAACTAAGATGGCAATTAAAGCTAAATGCATCTGAGTACCCTGGCCTGAATGAATATACTAGTATATTTTGTTTATTAAAGCTCAGGCACAGTGAGGGTTAATGTTTTTTAGTTGTTTTATTGTTTTTTTTTTTTTTTTAACTATGATTGGTTGAGCATGTGTTTGAATGATATTTAAACCTGGCCTATGCAGATGTTTTTTCTTCTGAAGAAGTCCCATGTAATTTTATGAGGGACAAATGTGCATAACGTTTATTGTGGTTGTATCCAATAAAGAGAACTGTTTCCTTTTGAGGTCCTGTCCTTGGCTGCAATTTGGAAAGTCCGACTGGGTACAGAATACCCATTTTCAGTGAAGGCTTGAGGAGAAAAGCTCCACACAAAGAATGACAAAGAAGAATGCAAAATACAAGAGATTAAGAGTGAGAAGGAAGAGGAAAAATTACCTATAGATTATAAAAAAATACAAAGTTGGATATGGGAATTGTACAAGCAATAAAAAGGTATATCATTAGATACAAGACATTAAAACAGTGAAAAAAATTGCATTTACAAATAAAAGCTGTTTATAGCTTAAAGGAAAACTCTGGGCTTACACACATTTTAGCTCAACCGCAAGTCATGCTCTATCTCTGTGAACTCATCCCAGCCATCTACAGTGACAACAATGCACAAACACACTTATTAGTTCTACATATCTACCTTTCCATAGCGTAGGGCAGGAAAGCCCATCCCCCGTTTGTCAGTATCGCATCCTTTCATTTCCAAATTGTCTTCCTCTTCGTGACTTATCTTTGACACAGTCAAATCAGTAGTTCCCTCTAGTGCAAATCCTCCCACACTGTGACGTAGACATTTATGCCGGCCAGCCCATTATCAGCTTGTCGGGGAACTCTTTTACAACCTCTGTTTCTTTCCGGACAAAAAACTTGACTGGAGCAAGTAATTCCTTGTGTGCAGCTGCAGGCAACGTTCCTGGGTGGAGGACTACTATTTTTTGGTAAGTTTGCTCAGTTCTTCATCCTGCCCATATAGAATTATGCACTGGTTGTTTCTGCCTGCATGTGTGCGAGTGAATGCGTGCCTGAAAGTAGTAAGTATGAAAGTGCTGATTGCAAAGTTGAGAGTGAATGAGAAATGCAAGTGTGTGTGTGCTCGGTGTGAATGCTGAACAGACTGTTTTTGCCTGTGTGATCGTGTGAGCATGCAGACCCAGTAATTGGGGTACCCATTCAGCCAGTGTTTTTCCCTCCGTAAAACTGAAATGCATCCAAGTAAATGGAATGCATTGTTAATGTGTGTGCTGCTCTCTGTGTGTGAGTGAATGCTGTGTGTGTGAAGGCAGATGAGACCATTGGTTTGTGTGGTTGCCTGTGCATATCAGAGAGGAGAGATGCAAGTCGGCGATTCATCTACTCGCTGGCAGCAGCAGCCCCTCATAATTTTTGTGTTTGCTGTGATCTGTGTCATCCATCGGTGTTGTAATTCATCCTAATTGCTGTTTCCTCTGCTACTTCCCCGAGCGATCCCCAACCATGAGGTGCAGAGTGGATCGTGGAATCCTTCACTCACGGCCCCAAAACGTTTTATGTCTCAAAAGTCTGCTTTGGACTTCAAAAAAGTTGTTGACTACCCTTAATAATTATTTGTTTGTCCTGCCATTAGTAAAACATTCTGCGTCCCAGTACCGGTCTGCACCTCTTGGTTGGTGATCGCTCGGTTGATTGCAAGCTTTGTGGCTTTAGATGCAAAAAATAGTGTCAGACAAATACATTCAGTTCTGCACCTTCAATTTTAAGTCTGGTAGAAATGGAGATTAAGTTCCTCAATCATGTTAAGACTTACAAAGTATCTTTTGTAAACTGCACTTGTGTTTTTCTAAAGAGCTAAAATACTTTATACCATTTCCTTTGAAAATGCATGCCATTGATAGAGGACATCACTTGTGTAAAATGTGCTGCATGATTGAAACTTGCAACATGATATGCACACACAGATATCTTTAAAATGTCAGTGAGAATTGTCTCATATTGGACATAATTATCAGGTTGCTGTTCAGGTATAGTTTGGAGTGGTGGTGATGTAATTAAGACTAATTCCTTATTTTGTGTGACAAGCTTACTATGTTTTGAAAGTACGTTAACTCTAATTACATTTGTTATGTGGCTTATCATATAAGGTCTTACATTATTTTATTGGTAGAATGTAATCACACTTGGAAGTATTAGTACTTGGTTCATTTGAGGTCAGATCAATTTATTTCAATGATTAGTTGGGATACTTTTAGGAACTGAAAGTGCTGCACTATAAAATGGGTTCAGAAAACCCAGTTACTGACATATTTTTCTCGCAGGTTTGACAGTTCTCACAGCTGCAAAGTTATGTTTAGTGTACCCATTTCAGTTTACATAAATATATGTAATCATCATCCACTACTATAATGTTTTTTTTTTTTTCCAAATCATATTTCTGGGCCTGCTTGAGCATCCATATTTTTCCAGATCCATGTAATCCATCTATTGCAGGACCATTTTTCACTCTGTAATCTATTAAGGTAGGGGGAGTGGCCGTCCTTTCCAGGGAGAATTTACTTTACCTTAGTGTTTGTGGCCGGCAGGGGAGTATAAGAGATGGGAGTCTGATGAGCCATCATCCGCAGTAGCTTTAGCATTTTTTGTGTGCTCTAATCCCCTAGATCAACTAGTTGTACTTTGCAGCTGACAGTGAAGGATGAGAGATACAACCTTCTCTTTCTGTCCAGTTCTTCCAAGTGTACAAACGTTGTCAGTCGAATCCTGTCCGACTGGGGCACTGTCCAAGCCCTGTTCTCTGTACTTAAGCTGACAGTGTACTTATAACCACTGAAAAATACAGCTATTTCTAAATATAGTGTGCACATTTTTTGGAAGACCATTTTGGTACACCCACATTATATGTACATTATATGTATTAATTGCTGAAGAATTGTGGTAATGTAGGTAAAACCATGCATGATGGATTTTCTCTTGTGTTTGGCTTCAGAAACTGTAAGTAACAGGTAAAAGAGGGTGTCAGAATGTAGGGCACATAGCTGGCCTTACAAAGTGAAGAGATGGGATTTACCTCCCTCATTTCTTTTTGACCAGATGCAGGAATAGGAAAACAGCTCAGTGTTGATTAGAAGGGGCCCACTCCAAATGTATGAGTGCTGTATTGTGAGATAGTGAGGTATTGCCGTGGCCTTCTGGAGGCATTAAGGATGGCAGCAGATGGATGCAGTAAAGGCTGTGCGCTATTGTCTCCCACCAAGACCTGGCAGCATTAGTAATTCATGGAGAATTCAGATAACTGAGTTGGACAAACCACTGTAAATTTCATTTAGCGAATTGGGGAAGTAGTATTATGGGAAAAAAAACTGTACCTGCAATTATTTGTGTGTGTGTGTGTATGGCTTTCTTCATGGCCCATCTCATAAGTAATACTTCATCCAGGAACAAGGGAATTATAATATCCCTGTATTCCTCCCTTATCAGACCCATTACTGAGTACAGTGCCCCCTTTGGCATGTACCTTGCCAAGTACATGCAGCAGTTGGAGAGACCACAGAGGTTCGTCACCAGGAACATCCAGGGTCTCAAACACCTGTCCTATATAGATAGGCTAAAAGCCTTGTCCCTCTACTCAGTCTCGTACACACTGCTTAGAGGTGACCTGTGTTTGTCATACAAGGATGTGTCTGGCATACAAGGCCATCTCAGACAGCCGTCATGGAGTTCCTGGGTGTATGGGTAGGGATTAAGGGCCACCTGAGCACTACTTTGCCTAGGGCACCATATCGGCTAAGGCCTACCCTGCTCAGCAGAACTTTAGAAATGACTGACATGAGGTAAACAGCTCAAACAATAACTCGCTGGTCTGATCTGCAGTTAATTTTTTGAAGATTATTTGAGTGGACTTGCTTCCCTTTTCTTGTCCATTTTAAAAACACTGCCCCATTATATATGCACACAATTTGTTTTTAACTATTTTTATAAATAAGCAAACAGATTTAATGGCACCAATGATAGTATGGGGTGGGGAGAATAGCTAGATTACCAGAGGGTGGGGGGGATACAACAGACCACCAGAACCTAAGTCAGATGTGCTGTACTGGCGCTAAAGCATTATGGCGTGTGTGGGGGGACCACAGGAGTGTAGGGAAAGCTAAGGGAACTTTCGTGTGTGTGTGTGTGTGTGTGTGCGCGAGTACATGCTTGTGAACATGTGTGAAAGAGTGACTGGAGGGAGATTCCACTGCCTACATAAGCAACAGGTTACTACTGTGTTGTGCAGGTCAGCCATGATCTGTACATCTCAGCAGTACCTGCAAATCAGGAAACATGTAAGTTAGCCAAAAACAAGTTCCAGCTTCTTTATGCCTAACATGTTCATTAATCACAATGAGCAAGAATTGCCTTTTCTAGTCTGAGCTATATGGTTCTAATGAAATTATCTCAAGCAGTGCATGCAGAACGTGTGTCTTATTTTCAACACCATTCTTGGCACACTGATCATAGCTCAGTGATGGGTCTGTGTTGCACTGTATCATCAAAATATTTAACATTCTGTTATACTGGGTATTGATGCATTGCTAGACAGTGAAACATTTGTCGAAGTATGAGATAAGAGGTTTGCCATGAGATGAACTGCCAGCCTTGACAACTTTACATTTTTATACTTTACATTAAAGCCTCCTTAAAAAAGCATCTCATAAATACATGGCTCTGCACCTGTATAAATCCAGCCTAAAGCTCACCTCTTCCTCCGCTTCCAAACAAACATCATCCTCTTCTCCTTCTGTTTCATCTCAATCCTGCACAGTCTGCAATATCCAATGTCACTCTAAATACCTTCCGTCTTCTATACCATGTCCCTAAAGCTACTACTCAGTCTGTAATGCCTCAAGTCTAATAACTGTCTCAGGATTTCCCTACATTATTAACTGCACATCTACTGTTTTCCTAACTTGAAGCAACATTTATTCATGTACTACAACAGCCTACTGCAGACGACTGTCCTTGTGACCTCACAAGATAACTTTAGTAATGCCCCCAGTTACACAAGATTGTCTTGCATTTAGTACAGTAGACTCAAATTGTAGTACTACTACATAATATTTTTCCCCATTTTCTCTACTCATATGCCATCAATATGTTGTTAAAATGTATATTACTGCATACATGTGTAGTATGTCTTGGAACACAAAATATGCCTTCAATTGTTTTTATAAATAAAAAATAAAGTTTTTTTTATAGGTGTATGTATAGATGTGTAGTATAGCTTGTAACACAATATAAGTCTTTAACTGTTTTTATTTATTTGTTTATTTATTTTTGTATACTAACTCATATGTAGCCTGTAATGTTTTGTATCCTACTGTACCTGGAGCTTTTCTCCCTAGGCCTCCACTGAAAACAGGTTCTGTAGACCCAGTCAGACTATCCCAGTAAACAAGTGTCAAATAACTATATAAATATTCAGAGTGAGCAATAGTATACAAGAAAGAAGGCCATATAACATACGCATGGGACTTTGAGTAAGACAAAAGGTGCCACCAAATATTTAAAAACATAATTTAGGAAATGATCCCAAGCCTTCTCAAAATATTGAAGAAAAAAACACAAAAATGGTGATATACAATGTATTTATTGCTTTCATCCACAATAAAAGACTTCATCAAAATGAATAAAACACTGAATAACTTAACACTTCTATAGTATACAAATGCATCACATGATATAAAATTAAAAAGTCAGCTGACAAACAAATTGCACATTCATAAAAATGTATAAATATCTAAAACCTTTTGTAATAAAATACCTCTGCAATTTAAAACCATTTAATAAAATAGTTTTTAAAAACCTCTTATCTTTCAAAAAATCACCTTATATTAATCATTTCATTCAATTCAGGTGTTTTAGCTGCCTATAAATGAAATTACCACAGAACATATTTTTGTTCAAAGTTTTATAATCCCTACCTCTTGAATCTACAGTATTTGTTGTAAAACATTGTGTTCATAAAAATTACAAGTTTATAAAAAGAATGATGTAAAACTTTTATTTTGATATCAGATTGATGTTCTAAAATATACTTCCTAAGTTCCCCTGTTTTCTTTCCAACATAAAAAAGTGTTACACGATTGGCATAAAGCAATGTAAATCATTCCTTCAAGTGTCTTGTGAGGTACATCTCACATGAGGCATTGCACTCTATGATGGGTATGATGAGTGACGAGTAGAGGGACACTATAATCTCTTTATTTCAAGATGCGAACCCTTTAGTAATTAGATGGGCCACACAGAAGGATTTCCTAACTACTTCGGCAATATAGGTTCATAGGTTCATACTAGGCTATCTGCCCTAGGGCATTTATAAGCCTAGCCAGAATGTGTTTGGCTTTCGCCACCCATTTTAAATTTATTTTGCTATGCCCTTTTTCAAGGTTAGTATACTGTGCCTCTGTCTAACAGTGACACAGAAGTGATACCCGGGGTAAACCTACAATCTCTCATCCACTCAAGATTCCTCTTGAAGAGAGTCAATGAGGGACTCTGCCTAACCTGGACTGGGATTTTATTCCAGAGTGAAGGGAGCCTCTGGGTTATGAATCTGTCCCTCCAGCATGTCCTATTTATTTCAGTGCTGAGGTTCAAATCTCTCGAGCGCATAGCTCGATGGAATTTGGATTTTCTGAGGTGCAGCATGTCAATTAATTCCGGGTTGGACATGGCTTTATACGTCAGGCACAGATCGCCTCTGAACAGGCGGTATGCCACTGTGTAGAGCTGGAGTTTCTTTAACCGGGCAGCATATGGCATCTGTTTGAGCCCTTTGATCCTCTTGGTGAGGTACTTTTGGGGTCTTTCCAGTTGCTGCAGGTGTCTGGTAAGGTACATCCCAAAAGGGGCATTGTACTCCATTATGGGCCTGATGAGGGATGAGTAAAGAGGCACGATGACCTCCCCTGATCTAGATGTGAATCCCTTCATGATTAGGTGGGCTATATAAAATGTTTTTCTAACCACTTTGGCCACGTGGTTGTCAAATGAGAGATTACTATCAACTTGGGTCCCCAGGTCCCTAATTACTTCTTCTGTACTTAATGGATTACCACCTATGTGGTAATTTGTGGGCACTTTGTTTTTGCCAAAGGGATGACTATACACTTTTTGGCATTTAGCTTGAGGCCATGGCTCTGGCACCAGTTGTCTGTTTCTATGAGGCCCTGTTGGAGGATGCTTGTGTCGGCTGGAGAGTCGATTATGGCGCCCAGTTTGCAGTCATCTGCGAACTTGGTCAGCCACAGTCCTTCCATGTTGGCCTGTACCTCCGAGAAATATATACCGAACAAGAGAGGTCCCAGGACTGAGCCTTGTGGGACACCACTTGTAACTGGTTTGGAGTCTGACATGGCTCCAGCAATTCTAACCATGTGGGTTCTGTCCTTGAGCCAGTTTGCAATCCATCTAGTGACAAAGGGGGTTATATTTAAGCTGGTTAGCTTATCTATAATGCCCGAGTGGGGTATTGTATCGAAGAATTTTGCGAGGTCCAGGTAGGCTGTGTGGACCACCTTCCCCTCGTCAATGGCCTTGGTGACTGTTTCAAAGAAATCAACCAGGTTTAAGAGGCAGGATCTGCCCTTAACAAAGCCGAACTGGGTAGGATCCAGTGTTTGTAGGTCCCCAATATCTTTATTTATGAGGTCCATGATGATCCTTTCCATAGCTTTGCAGACCAAGCTAGTCAGGCTTATGGGGCTATAGTTTCCAGGATCCGTTGAGGCACCACCTTTATGGAGAGGGACCACTGTTGCTGTATGCCACTGTTTGGACACATATCCTGTAGTAAGGCTGAGATTGAACAGTAGTTTTATGTTTGGGTTTAGCTCTTCTTGGAGTCCATGTAGGACTCAGCCCGGGACACCATCTGGTCCCATTGATGCTGTGTTTTTTGCTTTGGAGAGGGCGGCTCTTACCTGAGCATCTGAGATGTCAGGGGGGCAGCACTCTGCTGGGATAGATATTTGCCCTTTTGGTGGGGGTGGGGGGGGAGAAGTTTGCGCTGAACCTGTCAGCTAGGATGTTGGCAATGTCTGTGGGTTCGGTAGATTTTTTGTCATTTTGGACTAATTCTGAGCATATCTGGGAATTACCACCCAGGTTCCTAACCTAACTAAAGAAAGCCTTGTGATTATCCTTAGTGTCCTGTGCAATTTTTCTCTCGAAGCTGGCGTTAGACAATTTTATGTGTGCCCGTAGTTTTTTGCTAATACTGATCAGTGATGCCTTCCCTTTTTGGGATTTTGCTCTATCATTTAGTAGCTTCCTCCTTCTATTGTACAGTTTGTTTATAGCTGGGGTCTACCAGACAGGACGTCTGCCTTTGGAGGATTGGGTCTTGGTTTTATATGGGATGGCATGATCCATGCATTCCTGAAGGTGTTCATAGAATGCGTTTATAAAGGATTCTGCGGTCTGGGCCGTATTTTCCACAGGCCCGAGGGCTTTGAAGGATTCCACCTCAGTTTTGAGGAGTGTGAAATTTGCTTTAGAGAAGTTTTTCACTGTGGTTTTCTGGGCAGGGGGTGGGGTCGGGATGTGAATATCCAGTGAGATTAGTTTATGGTCTGATCTTACCAGTGAGGGATACACTTCTGGTCTGGAGCATAGAGCCCCCATGTTGGTGATGATCAGGTCCAGTATGTTTTCCCCTCTTGTGGGAGTGGTAACAAGTTGTTCCATAGCATTTGAGTTTATAAATTCTAGGAACCTTTGGGCTAGGGTGTTGGAGCTAGAGTAATGCTCCCAGTCTATGTTTGGGTAGTTGAAGTCGCCCAATATAATGGTGTTTGGAGAGACCTTCATATGGGGTTCCTGGGTTTGGGAGGGTGGTCTGTAGCAGGCTATAAACTGGAAGGCAGTTTTACCCACTGTTAGTTGCACATGGATAGTTTCTGATGCTTCGTGCTTTGCCACCAACCTGGAGGTGTGGGTATCTTTGATGAATATCGATACTCCCCCTCCTTTTGTGGTTCGGTCCAAGTTTTGGGGCCGAAATGCATGGTATGAGGTATAACCTGGTAGTGCTGGGGTGCTCTCGGGAGCCCTGAACCAGGTTTCTGTTACTGCACAGATATCGATGTTCTCCATGCTAAGGAGAGTTTTGAGTGCATGCATCTTGAGGTTTAGACTTCTGGCGTTGAGTAGCATTACTCTTAGTTTCTTATCCCTTGTGATACCTATGGAGGTGGGTTTGTCTTTTGAGCCTTGCCTAAAAAAGGCACTATGGGGGTAGCAAGAGCCTTTGCCAATATCCGAAAGCCCAGGGTGACAGGTGCAAGCCGTCCCTAGCGAAGCATCGTGGCTTGTCGAGCATATCATCCCAAGCTGACAGGCATTGGATCCCCTTTGAATGACACCAGTACTTAAGCCAATTGTTGAAATTGATCATCTTGTCTTCATATTGTGGCATCATTCTTGGTGAGGGTAAGATGCTACTCAAGGTCAGGGTCATACCGGCCTGGGCTACATGCTCAGAGAGCTCCTTTATGTCTCTCTTCATGTAGTCCAGGGAGGTACGTCTCAGGTCATTCACACCAGCATGGACAATGACTGAGTCATATTTGTACTTGCCTTGGAGTGACCCGAGTGCTTGTGTTACGTGGCGGATCCTAGCGCCCGACAGGCTGCTCACCGTCACCCTCTCCTTGTTCAGCCTGGTGAGCGGGACGTCAGTGTGCCTGACGATAGAGTCACCTATTACAAGTGTATCAGGTGTGTTGTTTAGTCTTAAGGGCTGTGACTGTTTGGCACACTGGCTTTGTGAGATATGTGTTGCACGTGTTTTGTTTTGGGGTAGAGGCTGCTTGGGTGTCTGCTTTGGAGGTCTCTACTGCTTAGGCAGATCTTTATTTAGAGCCTCCGAGTATGTTTTTGTGTGATTATGTGTTTGGTTTGCTGTCGTGGTAGGTCTATGTGAGCCTGGAATTGTAGTGAGTGTGGTTTCCTTTTCCTCCTGACTGGATATGTAAGTACTGAGTTGAGAGAGCTTAGCCTCCAGTTTGGCTATATGGTTGCATCTCTCACATGTGTTGGAATTTGTTGGGAGGAGGAGAGGGTTGTCTGTGTACATGAGGCAGTTGTAACATTGCCTCAAGATTCCCAGATTCACCAGCTGGACCGGAGAGGAGATTGACAACTGACCTTTGGACATGCTAGAATAATATTGGGAATTCCTTAATAATTGAAAACCAGGGCCAGTGGGGAGTGAGGGTGTAGTGCTTTTAATTTTTAGTGCTGACTTATATAATTGCTTTAGTGAGCAAGTGCCAGGTAACTTAAGTGCAATGTGTTACAGGTAACTTAAATCCAAAAACGACAAACAGTAACTTTCTTTCAAGTGAAACAAGGAAATAAGTACAGTAAGCAATGCAGATATCACTAGTGATCCACAGAAGCGCTGAGAAGCCGCGTATTAGGTGGAATTAGCGTTCCAGGGAAATAACAAGCAAACAAAGAACAAGCATATAAACAAAGCTAGATTCAGCAGGCCTGGATCTAGTTTATGCTACAGCAAACAAGGTGTACCAATTTCAGTAAGATACAGTTCAAATATTCAGGCACTATAAACCTTTAACCAGAAATTCCCAGCTCAGAAGGGCGTCAGCCTCTTCTCCCACAAGAGTGCAGACCACAAACCTTCTTAATGTTAAATAACTGGCCTGAAGCCCAAGTGCTTAAACCAGAACTAATACACTTTAAGAATAACAGACACTGGGCTCTCAATCAGCAGTTCCCAACTTAGAAGGATGAAAGCTACCTGTCCTGCCACCACAGTGGATGCCACAAACCTTCCTAATGTAAAACAACTGGTCTGAAGCCCAAGTGCTTAATCCAAAAGACTTAGAATGATAGCTACACTTTAATCAAGTTACTACCAAGCAGTAATAAATACAATTGAATACTTTAGAGAATGCCTGCATTAGTGCTCAAATTACACAAACAAAGCTAGATCCAGCAGGCCCGAATCCAGTCTGTGCCACAGTAAACAAGGCACACCAACTTCAGTAAGAAGCAGTTCAGATATGCATGCACTATAAGCCTTCAACCAGAAGTTCCCAGCTCAGAAGGGCAGAGTCCAGCCTCTCCTCCCACAAGAATGCAGACCACGAACCCTCTTAATGTAAAATAACTGGCCTGAAAGCCCAAGTGCTTAAACCAGAATTAATACACTTTTAGAATAACAGACACTGAGCCCTCAATCAGCAGTTCCCAACCTAGAAGGATGTAAGCTACCTGTTCTGCCACTACAGTGCAGACCACAAACCCTCGCAGTGCAAAACAACTGGTCCGAAGCCCAAGTGTTTAAACCAAAAGGCTTAGAATGAGTTACACCAAGCAGTAATAAATACAATTGAGTACTTTTAAGATGATGCAAAAGTAAAAAAACTGTAGGTAGAAACACAAGTACAGTAAAAGCAGATGAAATTTTTTTTTTTTCTGAACAAGTGCTGAGATCAAAGAAACAGATTTGAGTGCTGAAACTAGAAAACTGGCTAGTTATAAGGAAAAAAAAACTAAGCTAGAAGGCTTCCCTCCAAAACAGAAGGACTTGAGGGCTCAGAAGCCTACAAATAGTCTATACCACTTAACAGGAAAGGCAGGAAACAAGCTTAAATTTTTTTTTCTGTTTCCCAGATGCTCTCTTTGTACACAGTAGGAGTGCCTGAAATCAGAATACGATCTCACTGCACTCAGTTGAGTGAGCAAATGAGATGGGCCCAGAAGGAGTATCCAAACACAAATTTACAAGAGGGGCGGGCAGTTGCAAGGCCACTAAGATTAACATCAAAATAAAAACAGGGAGGGTGGCGGGACTAACTGAAGAGCAGAGTGAAAACTTCCAGTTCAGTTAATATTCCTTCCACACAGTTAAAATCAATTTAAATACTGTATTTTTTGAAAAAAAAAGAGCAGATAAAGGTACTTAAATTCTCTTATACGTCCAGTTGAATATAGCAAGTTCTTAGCCGGCCAAAGCTGAGGTTTTTAAGCAGAAAATATTTCACACTGTACCACTTAAATAGGCAAGGACAGGAAATCAAAGAATGTGGCTAAACCCACACCTGCAAATAACAAAATTCAGCAAACACTGACTAACTTCCAGTTCAGTTAATATTCCTTCCACACAGTTAAAATCAATTTAAATACTGTATTTTTTGGAAAAAAAAGAGCAGATAAAGGTACTTAAATTCTCTTATACGTCCAGTTGAATATAGCAAGTTCTTAGCTGGCCAAAGCTGAGGTTTTTAAGCAGAAAATATTTCACACTGTACCAGTTAAATAGGCAAGGACAGGAAATCAAAGAATGTGACAACCCCCACACCTGTAATTACTAGCAAATAACAAAATTCAGCAAACACTGACTAACTTCCAGTTCAGCTAATATTCCTTCCACACAGTTAAAATCAATTTAAATACTGTATTTTTTGGAAAAAAAGAGCAGATAAAGGTACTTAAATTCTCTTATACGTCTAGTTGAATATAGCAAGTTCTTAGCCGGCCAAAGCTGAGGTTTTTAAGCAGAAAATATTTCACACTGTACCACTTAAATAGGCAAGGACAGGAAATCAAAGAATGTGGCTACCCCCACACCTGTAATTACTAGCAAATAACAAAATTCATCAAACACTGACTAACTTCCAGTTCAGCTAATATTCCTTCCACACAGTTAAAATCAATTTAAATACTGTATTTTTTTGGAAAAAAAGAGCAGATAAATGTACTTAAATTCTCTTATACGTCCAGTTGAATATAGCAAGTTCTTAGCTGGCCAAAGCTGAGGTTTTTAAGCAGAAAATATTTCACACTGTACCAGTTAAATAGGCAAGGACAGGAAATCAAAGAATGTGGCTACCCCCACACCTGTAATTACTAGCAAATAACAAAATTCAGCAAACACCGACTAACTTCCAGTTCAGCTAATATTCCTTCCACACAGTTAAAATCAATTTAAATACTGTATTTTTTTGGAAAACAAAAGGGCAGATAAAGGTACTTAAATTCTCTTATACGTCCAGTTGAATATAGCAAGTTCTTAGCCGGCCAAAGCTGAGGTTTTTAAGCAGAAAATATTTCACACTGTACCACTTAAATAGGCAAGGACAGGAAATCAAAAAATGTGACTACCCTCACACCTCTAATTACTAGCAAATAACAAAATTCAGCAAACACTGACTAACTTCCAGTTCAGCTAATATTCCTTCCACACAGTTAAAATCAATTTAAATACTGTATTTTTTGGGGAAAAAAAGAGCAGATAAAGGTACTTAATTACTCTTATACATCCAGTTGAATATAGCAAGTTCTTAGCCGGCCAAAGCTGAGGTTTTTAAGCAGAAAATATTTCACACTGTACCACTTAAATAGGCAAGGACAGGAAATCAAAGTGCAATTACTAGCAAATAACAAAATTCAGCAAACACTGACTAACTTCCAGTTCAGCTAATATTCCTTCCACACAGTTAAAATCAATTTAAATACTGTATTTTTTGGGAAAAAAAGAGCAGGTAAAGGTACTTAAATTCTCTTATACGTCCAGTTGAATATAGCAAGTTCTTAGCCGGCCAAAGCTGAGGTTTTTAAGCAGAAAATATTTCACACTGTACCACTTAAATAGGCAAGGACAGGAAATCAAAGAATGTGACTACCCCACACCTGTAATTACTAGCAAATATCAAAATTCAGCAAACACTGACTAACTTCCAGTTCAGCTAATATTCCTTTCACACAGTTAAAATCAATTTAAATACTGTATTTTTTTGAAAAAAAAGAGCAGATAAAGGTACTTAAATTCTCTTATACGTCCAGTTGAATATAGCAAGTTCTTAGCCGGCCAAAGCTGAGGTTTTTAAGCAGAAAATATTTCACACTGTACCACTTAAATAGGCAAGGACAGGAAATCAAAGAATGTGACTACCCCCACACCTGCAATTACTAGCAAATAACAAAATTCAGCAAACACTGACTAACTTCCAGTTCAGCTAATATTCCTTCCACACAGTTAAAATCAATTTAAATACTGTATTTTTTGGAAACAAAGAGAAGATAAAGGCACTTAAATTCTTTTATACGTTCAGTTGAATATAGCAAGTTCTTAGCCGGCCAAAGCTGAGGTTTTTAAGCAGAAAATATTTCACGCTGTACCACTTAAATATGCAAGGACAGGAAATCAAAGAATGTGACTACCCCCACACCTGTAATTACTAGCAAATAACAAAATTCAGCAAACACTGACTAACTTCCAGTTCAGCTAATATTCCTTCCACACAGTTAAAATCAATTTAAATACTGTATTTTTTTAAAAAAAAAGAGCAGATAATATGATCGTCAAAGGAGAGATTATTAGTTTGTATAACTTATTTACATCGAGTATGAGCGACTGAAGGCGCAATGTAACAAAACTTTGTCATTGATGATCAAACAATTGAACGGCACCATTACCTTGTTTGCATTTTTGCTGCACTGGGGATTGGGAATATATTCTTTCAGCACTGCACTGCACTGCATTCTCGGATAAAGTTACAGTACAGCGTGCCACCTGGAAAAAATGTTTCAGGTATTAGTGTTTTTGTGGTGTGTGTAATGCTGTGTTTTAGGGCTAGAGGCTATATTGTATGAGAGTGTGTGTCTGTGGTGGAGGGAGATGGCTTAAATTTGAGTGTGTTTGTGTTTAAATAAATTTCAATAGAATATTCAGTGTTTGAGGCATATATGGCAGCATTGTATCTGAGATATATGTAAGCACTATTTTTGATTGCTTGTTCTATGATCATTATTTAGTTAAAAACTTCAGTGTATATATATGTGTGTGGGTGTAAGCACATGCACACATGCGTGTGTGTGTGAACAAATAGTACTTTAATATCTTTCTTCATCAGTGCAGCATAATTTAAATAGTGGCAGGTTAAAACAATCATAATGAATCAGTTTATTACCAACACATATGCATGTCAGATTAATTTCATTACTTGTATTTTAGTAATATAAATCTTTCATTTCCTGAACTAGCAGTGTATTTCGCTGGCTTTTTAAGAACTCTTCAACATCTAGAGAACTCTGAGAACAAACCTTCTTCTATGACCTACATAGCTGATGCCTATGAAATGAATCTCATCAGATGACTTTATACCGTCAATTCCTGTACACATTTTGGTTTTGCAAACACTTCATGAAATGTGTTTTGGCACATCTTTGTATATCTCAATCTCTCTGGATGCTGAAGGTATCATGAACACTTATGTCTCGGTACTAACTCACACACACACACACACACACACACACACACACACACACACACACACACACACACACACACACACACACACACACACACACACACAGACAGGAATTAAGTGGTAGAATTAAGGTTTAGGTTATTTGCCATGGTTGTACATGTACATGGAGTAACTCAAGAGAATCAATGAGTTTGACTTGTACTTATTCTTTATGGATACTTTATGTACTTATTTTTATTCTCCTTCTTTACTTTTTGCTCATTTGGTGGTTTGAATGTATGGAAGGGCATTGTAGCTTGGGCATGATTTTGGCATTTTCCATTTTTCAACATTTTATGTAGTTTTAAGGTATTCGCCTCCAATGCACAAGGTACAAAAATGTAAAGACTGCACAATAGCTTTATGTGGGGACAGATGCAGCTGTGCAAAGGATCTATGATTCACCATACATCCATAAATGCTAGGTTCCTAGAGTTATTCCGGTATGACCATGTACACCTTAGTGATAGTGGACTCGATATATTTATATGTCATTTGAGAGAGTCTGTACTGTTTGCAAAAACAAAGCTCCACAAATATCCTGGTTTATAAATACATGTGCTTGCAAAGCATGCAAGAAAGTGTGGTTTGACTGGTTAATGTATGTGCTTGTCTATAGTGACACAAGTCTTCAGTCCATTGTTCCATGCACAGCAATGTGACATAGGCTCAACCAGAATAACACAATGTACTCTTTGGTCTGTTTCAGTTCTCATGGCTAATGTGGTGGGGGCAAGGAAAGCTGTAGTGCAAGTTGAGGGGTGAAGAACAATATGTACCAAGGTTAGTGCATTGACCCTATGAATAACTCATTACTACATGGCATGTGTTGCACATTTACTGACCAAGTCTTGGTATTGATCCCAGCATAAATATAATTGACTATGAAATAATTTGGCTCAGTTATTTGTATGCATGACTGTTGTCGATAGCACAACCATTACTGCCAGCTGGTTGACTGCCTGATGGTGAATGGTGGACTACACACACACTTATGTATACAGGTGGAACAGGTATCAGCTCACTGCACATTGCTGGACAGGAGCACTGGAGAGGCATGCTATACCTAGGATGATGGACATTGAGACTGACCCATGACAGGTATGGTTGCTGAAACTGTGCCTGTTGCATGATGCACTTGCAAAGGAAGGGGAGTTGGAGGGTTCAGTGGCAGTCAGTTGATTAAATTTTGTGGCGGTGTAATAGAAACACTTAACAGTTACAATGGTCACTGTCTGGTGACTTTACGTGAGGGTGACCATGACACTCAGTTATGTTGGATGTTGTAAGGGAAGGAAAAGGCAGTGGTTATGGTCTGAAGACTTGAAGTCAAGGCAGTGTGAGATTATTAAGAATGCTTGTCCTTAGAGAAGGTAACTGGTGGACACACTGCTTGTAACACGAAAATGAGAAGCAGTGGGAGGTCAATATTAACTAATTAGTGGACATGCTCTAGATGAATTACTATGTCTTAGTAGCAAACCTTCATGTGCACAGTTAATGGCATTGAAAATTGTGAAACCGAAATTTGCCACAATGAATGCAGGCACACCCATAGGATATGTAGTGCTGGTCAAGCATGGTGGGATTATTAATTTTATATGTGTGCAGGACAATTTCATATATGTAGTTGCATAATTATTTTTATTTGAAAGACTTTACTATTAAAGCGAGTATGTTCTTGCCTGTGCCATGTCACCACACACTTACTAATCAGGGTCATGGCCTTATGAAATTCAGTGCTCTACTGTAATCAGTAGAGCACTGAATTTCTTAAGGCCATGGACAGAGGCAAAGAAAGGAATCAGACTCAGCAAACACAGTGTGTATGTATGAAGTATGTACTGTAACCCAAAAAAACATTGAGCATATGTTACTAGCAGGAACCCATTTCAATAGGCACTCTTGCACAATGACTGCGAAGTCATTAATTGTTAGACATGACCCTGATTAGTAAGTGTGTGGTGACATGGCACAGGCATCACAATGTTCAAAATCCTGTGTAGCAGTTATGCCCTCCTAACAGTGTTTATAGTCCAAGCCGTTGTGTAGTGTGCTCCCTGTCACCTGTGCAGATGATGATGGCTGGTAACCTTGACACATTGTAACTTGTGTGACCATGTACTAAAGTCTGATGCACAGTGTGAGACAGCGTTAGAGGATGCAGCTGTAACAAAGGTGATGGCAAGGTGGTTTGTGTGATGTGATGCACGTATTTAAGATATGAAGTACGTTGCAGGGCCTACACACATTTACACGAAGAGGAGTGCTATGAATTATGCTTGTTGTTCTCTGGCGGCAATATTTAGGAGAACTTGGACTAAGATGTGCAATGTTCTCAAAAGGCCACACAGCACTGCCTAGTACAGTGACTTGTAATAAGGTAGACAGGAAAATTATGGATGCAAAATTGTCTTTCTGTACTCATGACACTGACAGTAGCATTTTACTCCTGTGTGCTTACTGCCTGACTTGACAAGTTTAGTTAATACAACTGCAAATTGGATGCTGCAATCCTTAATTTACTGAAGGGTGTGAACCCGGCTACGTGGTGTTTTGTGGAAACTGCACATGTCTCTTGTGTTTTAAAGAGTCCCAAGCAAAAGTAGTATTGTGATAAATTTGAAGCACTGTGTTTGGGTGAGTAGTGTCGGCTGCCAATTAACTCAATATATGACCAGTTTAGCAGTAGGACTGTAAATCTGCACGAAGACAGGGAGTGCATCAAAGCAAATTTACTAATCCGGATACAGGAATGGAGGTTTGCTAAAAAGTTTCACCTGAATTAGAGAAGATCATATTAAGCTCTGAAAATGCATCAGTTATCTGTATTATGCTAGTGATGCAGACTTGCACAAAATAGTCAGTCAAATCCCCCCCCCCCCCCCGGAAAAAAAATCACTGCATGGACTCTAGAATACAGTGAGTTTTCAGTACATTCTTTGACTGTGCCAGCATCCTAGACACAGGTTTGCAAACAACTGTTTTGGAGGCCTTTAAAATATGTGGAGATGATGCAAATGTCAGGAAATTACAGAAACAGTATGTGACTAGACAGATGTTCCTCAAAGAGATTGGAAAGCAAAAATAAGTTAACATAATAATGTATTGTAGAAATATGGGGAAATAAAAAATCAATACAATGAAATGATCATAAATTATCTGAAACTGGCTTGCAAAAATTAAATTGCAATTGTTTAATTCTTTCTGCTGCTGCCAAACACATTAAATAACTAAATGATTCTGCAGGCAGAGGGGAAGACAATTGAAATCGCACTCCCTTCCTTTCAATTCTGAGCTGCCAGTTGCCATGACAGTTTTCACACCTCTGCAGTAGTGTGGGAGGAGGGGAGTGTCAATTCATGTTGGACTACAAGAGAACACTTAGAACAAAGGCATCCAATTTAGCTACAACTCTGGCTACAGCAGGATAACTTCAAATTATACTGTAAAGCACGCTCTGAGCTACACATAAATGAGGGTGATTAGCTACAGAAAAGAAGCTGTCGTAACACAGAAGGAATATAAACTGACAGTAAGTCACATATTTCCCATTATATGTCAATGGCATAGGAATTCACAGTTATGTCTGGCATGAGTCATAGAAAGAAGACTTGAAATGCATTATGGGAAGGAGAAAGGGTTGAAGGAGAAGAAGATCACGTTGATGTATCAAGCCCCATCTGTAGCCATGTTGTGGTAAACAGGCTAAAATTACAAATAAAGCACTTGGAGTGATTTTTAGGTGTTGAAATAGGTCTGCAAACAAAGATAGACTGAAAAAAACATTTTTTTTTAGTTCTAGGGTGGAGTTTTCCTTTAAGTCAAGGACATTAATCTTGACATCTACCCTTGTGAAAACAAGGGAATTTATCACACCTTAGATTTACAGAAATATACTCAGTATACTTTTACACCCCATCCTCACCCCAGCAGCCCAACCTGTCAGAATTATATAACTTAAAGTTGCTTCTGTTCAGTCTTTCTTCTCTTTTAAAAAATGCACTTGTTTACTTTAACATGTTTAACACATACAAGTCACTGAAAAAGATCCGGACGCATTTAAAATACCACAACTGTACATTATACAATACTGCTTTACAATATAATGTGCAGTTTACATCTATAAATGTTTTATACAAATACTAATAAGAATAAACATCATTTTACTTACACTTACTTCTTTTCCCCGTGATTTTCCTTCTAAGCATTGAAGAATCCTTTATAAACGCATTCTATGAACACCTTCAGGAATGCATGGATCATGCAATCCCAAATAAAACCAAGACCCAATCCTCCAAAGGCAGACGTCCTGTCTGGTGGACCCCAGCCATAAACAAACAATACAATAGAAGGAGGAAGCTACTACATGATGGAGCAAAATCCCAAAAAGGGAAGGCATCTCTGATCAGTATTAGCAAAAAACTACGGGCACTCATAAAATCGTCTAAGGCCAGCTTCGAGAGAAAAATTGCACAGGACACTAAGGATAATCACAAGGCTTTCTTTAGTTATGTTAGGAACCTGGGTGGGAATTCCCAGATATGCTCAGAATTAGTCCAAAATGACAAAAAATACACCGAGCCCACAGACATTGCCAACATCCTAGCTGACAGGTTCAGTGCAAACTTCTCCCCCCCTCCCCACTTATCTCAACAGAGTGCTGCCCCCCTGACATCTCAGATGCTCAGGTAAGAGCCGCCCTCTCCAAAGCAAAAAAACACAGCATCAATGGGACCAGATGGTGTCCCGGGCAGCGTCCTACATGAACTCCAAGAAGAGCTAAACCCAAACATAAAACTACTGTTCAATCTTAGCCTTACTATAGGATATGTACCCAAAGAGTGGCGTACAGCAACAGTGGTCCCTCTCCACAAAGGTGGTGCCTCAACGGATCCTGGAAACTATCGCCCCATAAGCCTGACTAGCTTGGTCTGCAAAGCTATGGAAAAAATCATCACGGACCTCATAAATAAAGATATTGGGGACATACAGACACTGCCTCCTACCCAGTTTGGCTTTGTTAAGGGCAGATCCTGCCTCTTAAACCTGGTCGATTACTTTGAAACAGTCACCAAGGCCATTGACGAGGGGAAGGTGGTCCACACAGCCTACCTGGACCTCGCAAAAGCCTTCGATACAATACCCCACTCGGGCATTATAGATAAGCTCACCAGCTTAAATATAAACCCCTATGTCACTAGATGGGTTGCAAACTGGCTCAAGGACAGAACCCACATGGTTAGAATTGCTGGAGCCATGTCAGACTCCAAACCAGTTACAAGTGGCGTCCCACAAGGCTCAGTCCTGGGACCTCTCTTGTTCGGTATATATTTTTCGTCGGTACAGGCCAACACGGAAGGACTGTGGCTGACCAAGTTCGCAGATGACTGCAAACTGGGCGCCATAATCAACTCTCCAGCCGACACAAGCATCCTCCAAAAGGGCCTCATAGAAACAGACAACTGGTACCAGAGCCATGGCCTCGAGCTAAACGCCAAAAAGTGTATAGTCATCCCCTTTGGCAAAAACAAAGTGCCCACAAATTACCACATAGGTGGTAATCCATTAAGTACAGAAGAAGTCATTAGGGACCTGGGGACCCAAGTTGATAGCAATCTCTCATTTGACAACCACGTGGCCAAAGTGGTTATAAAAACATTTTATATAGCCCACCTAATCATGAAGGGATTCACATCTAGATCAGGGGAGGTCATCGTGCCTCTTTACTCATCCCTCATCAGGCCCATAATTGAGTACAATGCCCCTTTTGGGATGTACCTTACCAGACACCTGCAGCAACTGGAAAGACCCCAAAAGTACCTCACCAAGAGGATCAAAGGGCTCAAACAGATGCCATATGCTGCCCGGTTAAAGAAACTCCAGCTCTACTCAGTGGCATACCGCCTGCTCAGAGGCGATCTGTGCCTGACGTATAAAGCCATGTCCAACCTGGAATTAATGGACATGCTGCACCTCAGAAAATCCAAATCCCATCGAGCTACGCGCTTGAGAGACTTGAACCTCAGCATTGAAATAAATAGGACATGCTGGAGGGACAGATTCATAACCCAGAGGGCTCCCTTCACTCTGGAATAAAATCCCAGTCCAGGTTAGGCAGAGTCCCACACTGACTCTCTTCAAGAAGAATCTTGATGAGTGGATGGGAGATCGTAGGTTTACCCCGGCTATCACTTCTGTGTCACTGTTAGACAGAGGCACAGTATACTAACCTCAAAAAAAGGCATAGCAAAATTAATTTAAAATGGGTGGCGAAAGCCAAACACACTCTGGCTAGGCTTATAAATGCCCTAGGGCAGATAGCCTAGTATGAACCTATGAACCTAAGACACAATGTAGGGCATATGCTTTATAGTCTACTCAAAGTTTAACAAAGTCACCAGAAGCCCATTTTTTCTTAGCCACTTTATTTCTAAAGCCATTTTTCACAAATGTGACTGATGCTTTATTATCTCATATTTATTCACTAATTTCAGTGTTGCTGGTCTTCTTCCTGATCATGTCCATCTCCCAATACTATTCTCTGGTTCAAGTCCAAAGCATTCCCGACTCGTCTAGTCAATTCATGTGCTTTCTCTCTGTCAAGTATTTTCCCTTGAAACACTGGAAAAAGTTTCACTGGCAAACTCTCCTTATGAGCTTTAATGTCAGAAGAATGAGAAGCAGAGTCCCCCTTCTGCATTCTGATTTACCGTTTGTTGGATAAACTTTTTTATTTCTTCCTTAGCCTGTTCTGCAACAAAAAAATGTCTGCTCTCCCATAAAAAAAAATGCTCTGAAGACAACTAGATACAGCAGCTTGACTCTCAACACTTGCCTCTCAACATTCCATGACTGCTGGGATAAATTTGCTCCTCTTCAATCTGGTGTACAGTGAATAATCCTCTCTCACAAATACTCTGCTGTCAACAATTTTTAATCATTTTCCTTTCTGCTACAGTTCTGTCAAGATGAACTTTTTTCTGCTGGTATGGTTGCATCCTTACTAATATAGGTCCTAGCTGCTTTCTCATGGCCATGTTAGGAGCTACACTCAATGTGTCTTTCAATTAAAAAATCCTGCTGTGGAACACCAACCCAGTTGCTTATTTCTGATATCATAAAATGAATACAGTATGTTCTTCCCGACTTCTCTAGTACAGCAGAAAATCTTAGGTTTTCTCTGCCTATGCTGTTTTCTAACAGCTGTTCTTTAGAAGCCTCAACTTCATATTCAGACATCATTTTCTTAATTTCAACCTCTAATGTTTGCAGCTTTATTAGTTCATCTGAATAGCTAATTAAAGCGTCTTCAAAATTTTCTAGCGTTTCATAATTTGATTAGATATGTGCCTTCAATGTTTCATTTATTTTAATAACCTCTGAGTACATTTGATTTATTTTTCATCGGAAGCCACCTTTAGAAACAAAGCTGAAGCTTGAATGACTTTTTTTGTTGAACAGCTGCAGGATCATTCAAACCCAGTGTTTTCTCTCTATCTATTCTGGTTGATTTTCTTTCAAGTTCTCCAAAGTTCCTTTTTGTTGGCATCTAGGCAAGATACTTATTAGCTACTAACATACTTTTACCCAAACAACAGTTTCAATGGCATTCTTTTTTCTCAGTTTCTGTTTTCAAACTGGGAGAGCAGAAATTAAGCTGTGATCAGTGTGCTGCTATCTTGGAAGTCTATTAAATCTGCCTATGAGACAAAAAGAAAACCAAAAAATAAAAGTATGATTCTAGTTTCAGGATGAATCATGGGTTAATAATGATTCTTTTGAAACTAACACTCGAGAATTTGCTAATTAAAGACACTGAGCAGCATAAAAGAAGAGAGATGCAAGTGTTAGAACTGCACAACATTAATACTAATTGACTTTAACATATTAATACAAATTTCTGTATTATATTAAAATGTCAGATAAAAGAATGGAACAAGTGGAAGCAACCTTGAGAACTCATTTTGAACAGCTGGTAGGTTTGAAGGGGGCAAGAAAGAGGTGAAATACAAAAGAGCCAACTCAGAAGCAAAGCTGGACCTTCTAAGCAGCTACATTTTTGGATACAGAAGATAGAAACAGGTGCAAACTATGCCTACCAAGTATTTCTGAAAAGCCAGTGAAATGAAATTTGTGGAGTTCATGAAAGATGTTGGTGGCATGGAAATGGTCTGCTGAGAAAAAAGAAAGTAATTAAAATCTTATAA
Organism: Protopterus annectens; assembly: GCF_019279795.1. Classification (NCBI taxonomy): domain Eukaryota; kingdom Metazoa; phylum Chordata; order Ceratodontiformes; family Protopteridae; genus Protopterus; species Protopterus annectens. The sequence continues at coordinate 1,225,428,407 of NC_056741.1, read as the reverse complement.
ACCATTTTTTTTCTTTCACTAAATATTCCAGGCAAAGTTTTCTAGATTCCAGGCCTATGAGTTTAAATAAAGGATTTTGTCAAAATTAAGGTCTCCAAGGAAATAAAGATAGTTGAAACATGAGAGCTTTCCAAGACAGGAAATTTTATAATTGAATCTATTGTATCTAACCTGCTTCACAGTGAATGTTCTGGAGAGGAGTCATTTTACGCTTATAAAGATACAAAGGCCAAGCTACATCCACTGTTTCACTAGGTAGGCAAAAGCTAATTTCAGATGGCAAGAATTGCATAGGATGACTCTCAAACCACTTCAATGCAACTGAGAAAGAAAATAAGCTTGATTTCTAGTCTTCATGATAAAAATGTTATAAAGGTAGAAATTATAATTTACAGGTGAATTAGAAAGATAGTATTACAGTCAGGCTTGCAAGAGTCTGTCAGTGAAGGCTGACCTTAGATGTTGAATGCATTACTTCAATGGCTTTTGAATAACTGGACACTTGGGGTACTGTGATTTATCTAAACTGAATGTAGGTATGATATATGTTCTATGAAAGGTCTGTGTTTGATAAAGAACTGACGACACTGACACTACTGATGACACTACACTAATCTGTTCTGCACCTAACATCCAGCTCTTCTAACAATACACCCAGGAAAACTTCACACAGATAAAAAAAAACTGGTTAAACATATCTCAACTGATATTGAACCCCAAAAAAAACCAACTCATGCTGCTTCACCCAACAAAGAATAATGACCCTATCACCTTCTCTATATCCTCAGCCAATAAGACCCTCATCACTCCAGTCCATGAAGCAAAATTACTAGGAGTTGCAATTGACCAACAACTTAAATTCAACAAATACATATCCCTAATCATCTCCAAAGTCCACAAAAAGCTAGGGACCTTATATCACAGCAAAAATACCTTACAACCAAGTCTAGAATAGCTATAGCCCGACCCCCATCTCCTATCAACACTACTTTATGCATCACCAGTCCTAACAAACCTAAATAAGGCTGATCTTAAACTCTATACATGCTACAACAAAATCACCAGATTTACAACCAGTGCCAAATCTTGTTCCCACCACTGCCAATCCTTACTTACATTACACTGGCCTGAATTTCCCAATTTATTATGCTACCACCAACTCCTGTTTGCACACCAAATACTATATTATCCTGAGAAAAAACCCTGGCCTAGCTGGATTACTAAACTTCTACAATACGCTCCGCCAACAAAGCCCTGACTGAAAAAGTTCCTTGTAAAAATAGCTCTGGGGAATATGTCTTCCCCAATGAAGTTGCTAAAGCCTGGAATACCCTTCCTCCTGGTAACATACTTCAAAACAGTACTGTATCTTTCAAGAAACATCTTAAGTCATACTTCCTCACTAACTATGTAATTGTGCTGGCCCACCTTGACTCCCTTCAATACCTCGCATAGCTACTACTTCCTTAAGCTGCTTTGAGCACTAATAATGTGCTCCACAAATGTTCACCTGCTTATACTTTTTTCTGATGATGTTGTCAACTGCTGATTACATTGTAAACTGCTTTGATCTCTAATAATGTACTTTTTCTCTGATGATGTTGGCAACTGTGGATTACATTGCAAAGTTACTTAAACCTGTATATGTTAATTTTCAATCGCTGCTTTTAAGTTTTATTACTGTTTAATTTAACTGAGTGTTACTTTTTGGTTGTTGCTTTTTAGTTTTTATTACTATTTAATTTTTACTGTATGGAGCTTTACTCCCTGGGTCTCCGCTGAAAATGGACACTAGTTGTCCAGTCGGACTATCCCAGTAAACAAATGTTAAATAAAAAAAAATAAACAAACTGAATACACAAGGTACTGAGGACTCGCTGCTTTCAATGGAATTACAATGTTCCCTTTATACAAAGTAGAGTGTATGATTTTAAGTGCCTATGCTTTTCTTTAAGATTCAGTATTCCAAGACAGTATTTTGTGTCTGCACTGCAGATTCATTTTATTTGATTTGATTTATGTTTTTTTACTAGGGAAGTATGTTTGATCAACAGTGGTTATTTTCAGGCACAGCTCAGGTGAAATCAGCACAGCTGACACATGGTTAATAGAGATAAGTAAAGGCTATATGAGTTTCAAGAATACTACCCAGAACCCTTAACATGAAAGGTCATGTACATGAGAAAATGCAAACTTCTTGGAGTATAGAAGCTAGACTACTGTTTACAAGGATGTTTCACAGCATAAAAAGGTACTTATAAACAATTTTTATATTCAAATGCAATAGGAAAGAAATGGAAGAGCTGAGGGAGGTAGAAGAGAGTGCAAAGAGATAGTGGAAGGGTGGCTAGGTGATGTGACCTCTCTGAGAGCAACAACATTAGGCTTTCTAAAGAAGAATTGTTTCTAACTGAAGTCAAAAGTTGGTATAAGAGGCGAGTTCCTTTAGGTGGATGGGCAGAGGCTGTCAAAGGGTGTGAGTCACTGCACAAAGGGCGTATTTGTTGCTATACAGCTTAGTTGAAGGACTTAAAAGTGTAGAAGTGACCTTAAAGTAGCTCCTTAGGTTGTAGATGGTGGTTTAGAGGCTAGGAGGAGAATGTTTAAGATACAATAACTTAAGGAGTTAAACCCAGTAAGAGATCAGGTCTCTTTGTTTTATGGGAATACCTTGAAAGAAGGAAATTGTACAGAAACATCCTGTAAGAAGGAAGCAATTGTTTCTACCTGCCAAGCTTGGGAGGCAGAAGAATTTCTTATTTCAATGAACTGAGGAAACACTTTAAAGGAACATCATATGACTGGTTAACTCTTTGCAATGTATTTTCAGTCAAAAGTAACTCAATATGATCAAACAGGAACATCATATTTCCACATAGTGGTGAGTATACGAGACAGATGTGAAATGTCAAAGGTTGTAAGAGACTTAAATAAGATGAATGGTCTGTAATTTTTAAAAGTTCTCATGTTGATGGGTAAAGCATTTTGACTGGACTGGAGCTATTTATTATCTGTGTCTCAGCACTTATCAGGTGAGATGATGTGAAAATCAGACACAGATATGACAGTAATTCAAAGTGGAGTAGGGGGTAGGCTGTGAAATGGATGAATGATGCACTGGGTATATATATATATATATATATATATATATATATATATATATATATATATATATATATATGGGATCACTACTATATCCCGAATGTTCAAAGTACCGACGCCTAAAATCGCGAGACGGAAGTACCGAAAGTGCAGATTACCTAAAGTAGTAAATTCCGAAAGCTGACTATCTCGAAATAAACAACCTATTAGTGTGTTGTAAAATAGCGTATAAAAGGTATAGTATACCTTGCAGACAGCTATAGTGCACCCGGAGATATTGGCAAACTCTACACTCGAGTCCAGTCTCAGCAAATGAAGGATTTACTGGTTATTGAAGGATATGTATATCACCTAGAAAAGAAAACGTATCCCCGGCGTTACTGGTGCTGTAAGCTGAAACGTACTGAAAGCTGTAAAGGTAGAACGGGAACGTTGTCTTTAGCAGAGGGTGAACAGTTGTTAAAGAGTACGCCTCACAATCACTGTGGAGATCCGTTTGAAGTAGAGAAATATAAACTCTGTGGTACACTTAAACAGAAAGCAAGTATATCTAGAGATGCGCCCTGCATGTTACTGGAAGATGCTATGGCATCAACATCTTTAGAATGTGTGGCAAGTCTACCGAACAAAAAAGTGCTTTTCCAGCAAATTAGACGAGTAAGAAATAAAGTTGGGAGTGATCTATACATGCCTAGTTTGACATTAGAAGATTTAGATCTCACCATGTTTCCCTTTCAGAGCGGTAGTTTTATTGAGAAGCGCTTGGTAGATGAAGTGTCTCGCAACATTGTTGTAGTGTTTAGCACTGTTACTAATTTACATGATTTAAGTGTAGCAAGTATATGGTTAATGGATGGAACGTATTTTTCTAAAGGTGCGCTTTGCAGACAACTGTACAGTATTTCATGGCATAATCAAATATGCTGGCTTCAGTAAGTCTGTGCCGTTGCTTTATTGTTTAATGTCGAAGAAGTCATTAAGGGCATATAATATGATGTGGCACTGGGTACTATACTTATTCTCTGTACATGAATTTTGATTAACTGTACAGTACATCCTATGTGATTTTGAAGTGGCTGCTTTAAAAAGCATTACATTGAACTTTTCAGATATTACATTAAAGGGTTGCTTGTTTCACTTCGGACGTAACGTTTGGAGAAAAGTGCAGCAACTTGGGCTGGGCTCACTTTACAATTCAAATCATTCATTTCAGTTGGCGGTGAAGTGTTTAGTTGGGCTAGCATTTCTGCCTGAAATAGAGGTCATACCAACATTTACTGCCTTAAAAGAGACATTTCCAGATGAGGGAAAGGAAATTCTACGTTACTTTTCTGATTGGTACGTGTTTGGCAAAATTAGAAAATTTGCTACTCGATCAAATATTAGAACACGTTTTCCACCTCTGTTTCCCATCAAATTTTGGAATGTGTACGAGTTAAATAGGCTATTCCTTCCACGTACACAGAACTCGGTGGAAGCTTGGCATCGCCGATTGAAATGTTTAATTGGAAATAAAACAACTGATTTGTCTGTATTAGTGAGTGCTTTGGCAAAGGAGCAAAACCGAGTTGATGGATTACGTGAACGTTTGTTAGCAGGTTGTCCTTGCTCTCCTAAAGGAAAGAAATTGGTTCAGTGGCATAGCCAATTTCAGCGTATTCTGGACAATGAAAATAGCTACTCATCTACAGAATTCTTAAGGGCAATAGCTCGTTTATTAAAGATGTGAGACATGTACTTTGTCGTACCTTCACACACTACCTGGTGTACCGTTTGATATGGGCTGACTAATATTTTTCGTGTTTATTGAACACTTGGTGTGTTGCCACGTTGTGGAATGGATTGTGGAAGGGATTTCTTGATATTTATACACGTGAAGAGGTGTTATATAGCGTTTCATGTGCTATTTTATGGTTAAGGGTTTTTCTTTTCAGTTGAAATGTTTCACAGGGTGTGTTACACTATGGCTGATGTCAGAGTTGTTTCATTCGGTATTTTGATCTTTCGTGAGTTTGCAACTCGGTATTCGGTAATTTAGGTAATCTGCACTGTAGGTACTTTCGTCTCGCAATTTTGGGCGTCAGTACTTTGAACATTCGGGATACAGTAGTGATCCCATATATATATATATATATATATATATATATATATATATATATATTTTTTTTTTTTTTTCCCACTTGGAAGTATACAACAGTAACTTAAAATATTATGATGTAATTTATGAAAACTTTACAAATTGTTGTTAAATGTTACTGTTGCTTTTCTGATGTATGTTACTTATGAGATCATGAGAATATTTATACCATTGAAGATGCAAGAAATGCCCACCCCGAGCTGACAAAGTGAAGCAACAGAAGTTGATATAATATTATACTTTTTTACTGCATCTTGTGTAATCCAAGATTAAGTGCTGGAGCCAAACAGGAAGGTACTTAACATGATTAGCTACAAACTGTATTTCTCCGTAAATAAGACCTAACCAGAGAATAAGGCCTAGCATGGTTTTCCGAGGTGGTCATGATGTAAGCCCTACCCCAAAAATAAGCCCCAGTTAAAATCGCAAACAACAGATGACTTGACTTGTTGAATTATAAAATAATAATATCACTGACACCTGTTGACAGAGGTTATCGAACTCTGCTCACCATTTTTGGACCATTCGGACACCCAGCTTCTCTTTACAGAAAGTTGTAAGATTCTTTCCCTGGGAGTCCTCCACAATTCTTACTTTAACCCTAATCCTCACTCATAATTGATGTTTGAGATCCTTGGCCCATAAACACTGGCAAGTATACTTTGACTGGTCAATGTACAGACAACAGACGTAAAATGTGCGCACTTGATAACGAACGGATGTGGTTGTGTCTTCTTAACTGTTGCCATTTTTTTGCCACTCCTGTCTCATAAGTCTTCAATTAACCCCCCCCCCACCAGACAATATGAGTGCAAAAAGAGAGAGACATTCTGTCGAGTACAAGAAAGGAATCGCGGAGGACTCCCGGGGAAAGAATCTGATGGCTCTCTGCAAAGAGAAGAAGTTGGCTCTCCGAATGGTCCAAAAATGGAGAACAGAGTACAGTAACCTCAGTCAAGAGGTGGATGAGGTTGGCAACCAATATTTCCTGAGCTGGAAGACATTATCTGTGAATGGATTGCTAACAGGAGAGCAAAGGCTTTGGTTGTGCGCAGGGCTGAGATTCAAGCATTTGCGCTTGCAATGCCACCATAGTTAGAAATATCCTCAGAAGAATTCAAAACCTCACAACATTGGCTGAATGGCTTCCTTCAGCGATATGAACTGTCTCTAAGAAGATCTACAACACTGTTCAAGCTGTAAGACATTAAAGTTATTAAATGTGCACTTGCATTCAAGTCCTTTGTTGATGGCATTGACTTTTCTAAATACCAACTCTCTAACATAATTGCTATGGATGAAACTGCAGTGTTTATGGGCCAAGGATCTCAAACAACAATTGATCAGAGGGGTGCCTCGTCAATCTACATTTCCTCCACTGGTTACGAAAGTGCACGTGTTACCTATGTTTTGGCAATTCATCTAGATGGAAAGAAAACCACACCTCTAATCATTAGTAAGGGCAAGAAAGATAAGATTGAACGTGTTTCAGGCATTTACATTCTTGAAACTGAAAAATCCTGGTGCACACAAGCAGTTCTAAGGTAGTGGGTCACTGTAATGCTGCCACTTGTTTTGCGAGATGGCGAAAGAGGTCTGCTAGTCTGGGATTCAGCCAGCACTCACCACGCTAAAGACATGAAGAACTTCCTTGCAGAGAGAAGAATGGATCAAACAATGATTCCCATAGGAATGACTGCCTATTCTCCAGACTCTTGATATTGCAATAAACAAGCCATTCAAGGACCATTTGCGCATGAAACTCAATGACTGCATTGAAAATACAATGGAGAGAAATGAGAGTGGAAACTTTGTGAAGCCTAGCCTGCAAGAGGTTGTGACTTGGGTGAAGAATTCATGGGATAAAATCACTGACAGCTGTGTTGCCAATGCACTATGAGCAGGTTACACGGACAAGCAGTGCTCATTTAAGGAGAGCTCCATTGCTAGGCATGACAAATTGGGGCCAATGGTTCTACAAGAAATGGAGTTGCAAGAAATTCAGGCTGTAATTCGGGGGTTGGAGAGTTATGACAATGTTCTAGAAAAAGATGACATGACTGTATCCGAATAACTTTTCCGTTATTGGGCCAATAGAATGGATTGCTTCTGCTTTCAGCTGCCAGCAAGCTCGTCAGTTTTTTGACTTTATCGTATTAAGGTAATGTTTCATTATCAAGGGGTAATTACAAATTAAGGCCATTAGTTCCCAGACTTCATTTTTATGACTTTCCATCATTCTTCTCTTACAGTTTGGGTAAGGAATAAAGAAAGCATCACCGCTCAAAAAGTGGCAGTTATTCACCTGTTTTATTCCCCTCCTCCACTACACATGTACTGAGATTTTTCTGCACTTTCTGTTAAGCATGAAATATTGCACTGTGAATGCCAAGGTGTATAGATATTCTGAAGGTGAAATGTTTGTTTCACTGTTTATGTAGAATTCTCACACAACTGTTAACACGTTACCTAGAACTGTTACCTAATAACGGAAAAGTACCAAATAAATGTAATTTTCTGTATATGAATAAATGTCGATTTATGCACATGAATAAATGTCGATTTGTGTACATGAATAAATGAATAAATGTAGATTGTTGTATGGGGGGGGGTAAATAAGGCATTCCCTTTTAATAAGCCCCAATGCGTATTTCGGCAGGGGGAAAAAGTAGAAGACCCGGTCTTATTTTTGGGGAAAATATGGTACGAAGTAATGCTTGTAGTGTTATCACAGAATATTAATAATTTGTTAAATCCTGTAAAAAGTTCCATGGTATTTCTATACATTAGGAAAGTGAGGCATTTATTTGTATTACTGGAAAAAACACATTTGAATGACCTTAAACATGTGAAAGCAGGGAACCTTGGGAATAAATTATTAAGATTTTCATCATATCCCCCCAAGAAGCCAAAGGAGTGTTGCTATGTCTCTGCAAAGAACTATTGCTTTTCAGCAATTGGAACTACACAAAGATAACAAAAGGTAGATTTGCATTAGTTAGATGGAAGCTACAAATCTGTATATCCCACCAGATATTGCTTAACAACTTATAGCTAGAATGTTAAGAAAGTGGGTTACTGCACCCAAAGGGATTGTTTTCTGTCCAGGAAACAATTATACACCCCCCCCCCCCACTGGTGAGGTGCATAGTGGTCCTAGGGTTCGCAGTGCACCTGCACTAGATCAGTGTATTAAGTATGCTACACTAATGGGGATAACAGATGTGAATGAGGCATTAAGACTTTCTTTTTAATGTGGGTATAAATCTTAATAATATGCAAATCATGCTTAGCAAGGAGCATATGTATATCTTATTGAGTTTGCCTACATAGTCTGTTTCTTTATAAGATGAATCTCTATTAATCAAGAAAGTGTATGTCAACAACGAAAGATAAGAGAATAATTGGAGAGTTGACTGTGCTTTTAAACTGTTCCCCTTGACAAAAACAGACTGGATTTGTTTCTAGACAGTAGTGATGAGCTTACTATACAAAAAGTGTGTCAGATAAAAGTATGGGAGAGGTTGCTCTAAGGAGATTTGTAGATGAGAAAAGACAGTCAGTAGATTCAAAACTGGCTAGTTATATACTGAAGTACTTAAGGTAAAAAGAAGTGATTCATAAGATGGAAGAGGCTGAACTTAAACTTGCAGGAGTCACAGGTAATACAGATAGATAATTAGACAAAGATAATGGAACTCATATAATGTTACATTTTGAACTACCACCTAAAGGACAAAATACTTAGCTCTAAGGTTTAGGTAGCATTCAGTATGCAAAATTATAAATCAAAGGATGGAGTGGGCTTACAAGAAGCCTGGAGACATACTGGGAAGTTTTGTTTAGTTTTATCAACAATTATATGAAGCAGATGTGGATTAGGATGGAAAGACTAATAAAGAATTTCCTATGCAAGCTTCCATTAACAAGCTTGGATCAGGATTAGGGGCACAGCTTGAAGTAAGAAGTGACAAATGATAAGGTAGAAACAATACTAGTGAGTGAAAAGAGGAGTAAAACACCCAGGATAAATAATTTACCATTAGAAATGTTTAAAGGCAATAAGGGCTTTACTAGAGAATTTCATGTTAGCAAATGGAGAGACCCCAAGTTCTTGGAAACCTAGTAGTATAACAAGCAAAGATAATTCACAAGTTGGGTCATATGTACCGATATCTATACTTACTGAATAATTATAAGGTATTTACTGCACTGGTTTGCAAAAAGGTTAGTCTGCATCTTTCCCTGACTGAGTGATCTGGAACAGACAGGATTTGTACTGAGTAGAACCAGCCATGATAACTTATTAAAAAAATGTATGTTGACAAAATATGACAACAAAACCAAACAAACATAGTTGATTTCAAAATTGGATATCAAAAAGTCATCTGCAGGGTTTGTCTGCAGCATTTATTTAAATCACTAGAAATGGTGGGCTTTCCTGAGAGTGAGGTGTATTTAATAAAATCTTTGCTTTATAAAACCTCATTACAAATAAAGACAGGAAACAGATTTTCCAAAAGCTTTCAGTTATGCAGAGACACTAGACAGCAGTGTCCTCTCTTATAAGCAATTGATCTTGAACCTTGCCAAGCAGGCTGAAGCAGATACAAGTAAGGGGTTACAAACTGCAGGCATTTACTCACAAGTTGGCACTATATGCAGACAACTTGCCTGGAAGTAATATTTCAGGAACATTTTGTCAATACTTTAGAATTACTGGATATAAGATGAACACACAAAAAATTAAAGCCATCAAGATTTTTCACCTATTAGTGACAGATTACTGCAAGAGTATCCATTTGTCAGAGACTGAAATCAGCTTGATCCAATGTTGGTAGTTTCATAACCTTCACCTATAAGATTAAGACCAGTAGGTACTTAGTCCAGCTCATAAAGCTTTCCCAAGATCACCTAGTCCCTCCCCTTTAATCAGAATGTACAGTGCTTGAGGACTCAACTCCAGATCTCCACAGGCTATTTTGGTTATTTTTCTTAAGTCCTAGTGGGTGGCTTACTTGATTTTTTGATCCTCGGTGTGTCTTCTACATTTACATAAAAGGTCAGTCTGCTCCATTTAATTTTTAGAACAGTTTTCCTGGTAGAACAGATGTTTCCTTAGTCATCATCCAATCTATTGCTTTCTTTTGGTACCATTCTGAAGTGGGTCGTTCCTTTGTTTTATCAGTTAGATCTCTTATCCTTAACTCCTTCTTTCTACACATTTCAGTTTGCAATTAAAGTTACTTTGGAAAGAACATTTTGCAGAACAGATTTTTCTCAGCAATTTAGCATTTCCCTGTCTGCTGTAGATATGTGTATGCTGTTGCTAGAAATGTTTACAGTTCTTACTGATGCACTGATGTATATTATCTTAACCTGTTTTTTCCTCTGCATAGCAAACCACCTGATATTTTCTTTGCAGTTTGCTAGATACATTTAGGCAGATAGACCATAAGGTAGTTCCATTTGTTAACTTGATATGTTTACTAGCCTTTCTCCTACAAATCAGTATACACTTGATTTATTTAGATCATATTTGCTGGCTTCTGATCTGTGTTGAAAGTGTTATTTTTCTGAGTGAAAAGTGCTACTTTTCCCCCACCCTTAATCCTGCTCTGTTAAATACAGGCCAAACAACTTGTGTGTTTTATCTGATTGTCTCAAGGCTTGCTAGTATAATTAAGATTCCCTGTTTGTTACCTCTGCATTCATTGCTTGAATCTAATTGAGTTCTGACAGAGTGCTACTGAAACAGCTCAAACTATAAATTGATAAGTATATTTTTTGGCACTTTTTTTCCAAAGTTCTACAGTATTCTAATTGCTTTTGCTTGATTTATTTAGATCATATTTGCTGGCTTCTGATCTGTGTTGAAAGTGTTATTTTTCTGAGTTGATTTTTCCCCCACCTTGCCCTCTGTATTGGTGTTTTCTTTTTATACTTGGTGGCTTTGCAATTGCCCGCCCCCACTGTATATTTGATCTGTGACACTCCTCCCAGTCTAGTGTCTTTAGCTCATTCTACCTAATACGGAGAGAAAAAAACATTTTTTTGCACTTTATTCATCTACTTACTGTGTTTGTGTTTCATCCTACTTTATTACTTATTTTGCTCTTGCTGCCTGTTCTTAAAAGTACTTAATAGCATTTATTCTGCTGCATTTGTTGCTGCTTGTTGATAGCCGATTAAATTGTAACTGTTATTCTAAGCCTTTGGATTACGCACTTGGGCTTTAGACGAGTTGTTTCAAATTAGGAAGGTTTGTGGTCTGCACTCAAGCCGCGGTGGTGCAGCGGTAGCATTGTTGCCTCACAGCAAGAGGTTCTCCTGTTCGATTCTTGGCTGGTGTGCCTTCTGTGTAGAGTCTGCATATCCTCCCCATGGTCGAGTGGCATTCGAAAGACATGCGTGAATGGGCGTGCCTTTATTGAAGGCTGGGCATTGGGCTGGCAACTCGACACCATAAAAATCTACTGCCAATCATTAGCGGACTGGAGTTCCGCTGTGGCGACCCCTAACCGGCAAAAGCTGAAAAGACAAACAACAACAAACTGTTGTGGCAGGATAGGAAGCTTACATCCTTCTGAGTTGGGAGTTGCTGATTGAAGGCTTAGTGTCTGTTCTAAAGTGTATTAGTTCTGGTTTAAGCACTTGGGCTTTGGGCCAGTTTTCTTTACATTAAGAAGGTGTGGTCTGCACTCTTGTGGGAGGCTGGATTCTGCCCTTCTGAGCTGGGAATTTCTGGTCACAGGCTTATTGTGTCGGCTTATTTGAACTGTTTCTTTTTGAAATTGGTGCGCCTTGTTGCTGCAGCATAGACCAGATTCAGGCCTGCTGAATCTAGCTTTGTTTGTATAACATGAGCACTGACCCAGGCCATCTTTTTTTGGAGAAGGTTACCCTGCACCCTAGCAGCAGGAGTGTGCAGTTAGAACTTGTCTGATTGAAGACTGCTGCAGCAGGGCTCAGGTTTGAGCTTTTTTTTGGTTAATTGGGTCATTTGTTTAAAACAGTTGTTTGTTTTCTATTGTTTATATATATATATATATATATATATATATATATATATATAAAATTGCATTCTATTCATCTGATTTTATTGTATTTGTGTTTCCTCTTACTTTATTACTAGTAGCATTGACTTCAACTCTGATCTGAGATATATAACAATAAGTATCCTTTTCTGTGCATTTAAAGAGGTTTTTTTTTTTTATTTAATCTGCTTTACTTTCTGAAAACAAAACAAAAAAATTATACTTGTTTCCCGCCTTTCTAAGCTAGTATAGTCCAGTTTTCAGGTTAGTGCTGAATTCAGGGCTGTGTTACAAATCTCTGGGTTTGCCCATACCTTACTTGGATAGAAGGAAGTTTCTCTGTTCACCTGTGACAGAGGGGAAATTTGAGCAGCCTATCTGTCCCTGGAGGAGTGGTTTCAGCCCAGAAATTAGTAGTTTATTGGCCATTTTGGGCTAATTTCTAGCTCTTTCATTTCCCTGCTATAAATACCGCATATGCCCAGTTTTGCAAGCCAGGCAGCGCTGGTTAGCTAGAGTTTAACTATTCCCGGCTCCACAAAGTCTCCTCTTCAATGTTTCCCTTGGAACTAGACAAACTTTCAACTTAAGAACTCAAGCCATTCATTTCTCAGCCCAGAACTTGCTCAAAACTCATAGCAAGCACTAATAAACCCTAGCACTAGACCCTCCTATACTGTACAGAAGGACAAGGCTCTCTATTCAACCTTACCAGCCATTCAGTAAAACAGTTCACTGTACCTATCTAGGCATGTCCAAGGGCAGTTTCAGGCATACTCTCCAGTCCAACTGGTGAATCTGGGCATTTTGAGGCAATGTTACAACTGCCTCATATACACAGACAACCCTCTCCTCCTACCATCAAACACTAATACATGTGAGAGATGCAATTATACAGCCAAACTGGAGGCGAAGCTCTCGCAACCCAAGACTGGATCAGACAGTCAAGAGGAGAAGGGAAATACTTGCATCACACCACCAGTCTCACATAGACCCATTAAACCAGCACCGGCAAAAAACACAGATAAATATATGAAAACATACTCGGAGGCTCTAAATAAAAATCTGCAGAAGCAACAGAGACCTCCAAAGCAGACATCCAGGCAACCTCCACCCCCCCCCAACACAAATCATGAAACACATACTTCACAAAACCAGTGTGCCATGCAATCACAGCCCTTAAGGCAAAATAACATACCCAACATACTAGTAACAGGTGACTCTATAGTCAGGCACACTGACGTCCCACTCACTAGGCTGAATAAGGAGAAGGTCACTGTTAGCTGCCTGCCGGGTGCCAGGATCCGCCACACAACAGAAGCACTCAGGTCACTCCAGAACAAGTACAAATACGTCATTGTCCATGTTGGTGTGAATGACCTGAGCTGTACCCTCCCTGGACTACATGAAAAGAGCTCTCTGATCTTGTAGCCCAGGCTGGTATGACCCTGACCCTGAGTAGCGTCCTGCCCTCACCAATAATGATACCACAGTATAAAGAAAAAATTATCAATTTCAACAATTGGCTAAGTTTTTGGTGTCATTCAAAGGGGATCCAGTGTCTGTCCGCCTGGGATGACATGCTCGACAGGCCACGCTGCTTCGCTAGAGATGGCTTGCACCTGTCACCCTTAGGCTTTCGAATACTGGTCAAGGCTCTTGCCACCCCCATAGTGCCTTTTTTAGGCAAGGCTCAAAAGACAAACCCACCGCCATAAATAGCACAAGTAACAAAAAACTGAGGGTAATGCTACTCAACGCCAGAAGTCTAAACCTCAAAATGCACGCACTCGAGGTACTCCTCAGTATGGAGAAAATCGATATATGTGCAGTAACAGAAACCTGGTTTAAGGCTCCAGAGAGCACCCCAGCACTACCAGGCTACAACTCATACCACACATTTTGGCCACAGAACCCGGACCGAAATACAAAAGGTGGGGGCGTATCCATATTCATCAAGGATACCCACACCTCCAGGTTAGTGGTACAGCACGATGCTTCAGAGATCATCCACATGCAATTAATAATGGGCAAAACTGCAATTCAAATTGCAGCTTGCTACAGATCACCCACCATATCCCAGGACCCCCATTCCGCATTTCTGGAAACACTGGGAAATATAAAGGTCCTACCAAACACCCTAATATTGGGTGATTTCAATTACCCAAACATTAATTGGGAGAACTACTCAAGTACTAACTCCCTTGCCCAACATTTCCTAGAATTTAAAAACTCAAACGCCCTGGATCAACTGGTCAACACTTCCACCAGAGGTGACAACATATTGGACCTGGTCATCACCAACATGGGCGACCGGTGCTCCACACCAGAGGTCAACCCCTCACTGGTTAGATCTGACCATAAACAAATCGCTTTGGATATCCATTCCACCCCCACCCCCGGATAAGGAAACCACTGTGAAAAACTTTTCAAAAGCAAACTTCACGTTACTTAAGACGGAGGTGGAAAGTTTCAAAGCCCCCACACTAAAGGATAACATTGTCCAAGTTGCAAAATCCTTTACTTATGCATTCTACGGGCACCTACAAGAATGCATGGATCGTGCTATCCCAAGCAAAACCAAGACTCACTCCTCTAAGAAAAGGAAACCAGTCTGGTGGACTCCTGCCATAAACAAGCTATACAATAAAAGGAGAAAACTAGTACAAAAAAGAGTAAAATCCCAAGAAGGGAAGACATCCCTGATCAGTATCAGTAAAAAACTACGATCCCTCACAAAATCATCCAAGGCGAGTTTCGAAAGAAAAATTGCCAAGGACTCCAAAGATAACCACAAGGCATTCTTTAGCTATGCCAAGAATCTAAGTGGCAATGCTCAGATCTGCTCGGAGTTAGTGCAGAATGGTACAAAATACACTTAACCGACCGATATTGCCAACATCCTGGCAGACAGGTTCAGCGCAAACTTCACCCCCCTCTCACCCCTGCAAAAAACCCATAACCATACCAGAAGAATGTAGAGCTTCTGAAATCACAGACACTCAGGTTAAAACAGCCCTCTACAAAGCCAAAAACACAGCATCAATGGGACTGGATGGTGTCCCAGGCTGCGTCCTACACGAGCTCAAAGACGAACTAACCCCTCACCTAAACACACTGTCCATACTCGGCCTCTCCACAGGTTATGTACCCATAGAGTGGTGCACAGCAATGGTTATTCCACTCCACAAAGGTGGCGCCACAACACACCCTGGGAACTATCGCCCTATAAGCCTGACTAGCTTGGTCTGCAAGGCTATGGAGCGCATCATCATGGAACTCATTAACAGAGACATGGGGAACCTCCAAACACTGGACCCTACCCAGTTTGGCTTTGTTAAGGGCAGATCATGCCTCCTAAACCTGGTGGACTTCTTTGAGACAGTTACCAAGGCTATAGACGAGGGAAAGGTGGTACACACAGCCTACCTAGACCTCGCAAAGGCCATTCCCCATTCTGGTATTATAAACAAGCTCACCAGCCTGAACATAAACCCCTACGTCAAAAGATGGGTTGCCAGCTGGCTCACTGACAGAACCCACATGGTAAGAGTAGTGGGAGCTAGGTCTGATTCTAAACCGGCTACAAGTGGTGTTCCCCAGGGCTCAGTCCTAGGACCCCTCCTGTTCGGCATATACTTCTCAGAGGTACAGGCAAGCACAGGAGGACTATGGCTGAACAAGTTCACAGACAACTGGAAACTAGGGGCTATAATTGACTCTCCGGCTGACACAGACATCCTCCAAAAGGGTCTCACTGAGACGGACACCTGGTGCCAAAATCATGGCCTCAAGCTAAATGCCAAAAAGTGCATAGTCATCCCCTTTGGAAAAAACAAAGTACCCACAAACTACCACGTAGGTGGTAGTCCCCTAAATACAGAAGACGTAATAAGGGATCTGGGGACACAAGTAGATAGTAAACTGTCCTTTGATAATCACATTGCCAAAGGGGTTAGAAAATCCTTCTACGTGGCACAGCTTATCACAAAAGGGTTTGCATCCAGATCAAAAGAGGTCATTGTGCCCCTCTACTCATCGCTCATCAGACCCTTCATAGAGCACAATGCCCCACTTGGGATGTATCTTACAAGACACCTGCAACAGCTGGAAAGACCACAGAAGTACCTCACCAAGAGGATCACTGGCCTCAAACAGATGCCCTATGCAGCTCGACTGAAGAAACTCCAGCTGTACTCGGTTGCATACTGCCTACTCAGAGGTGATCTCTGCCTGACATACAAGGCCATGTCCAACCCAGAACTGATGGACAAGCTCCACCTAAAGAAAAGCTTATCCCCTTGAGCCACACGCTCTAAGGATCTAAACCTCACCACAAGAATACATAGGACGTGCTGGAGGGATAGATTTCTGTCACAGAGACTTCCCATGCTTTGGAACAAGATTCCAATCTACATTAGGCAGAGCTCCTCGCTAACACTCCAAGAGAAACCTTGACGAGTGGATGGAAAACAGAAAGTTTACCCCGGGGGAATCATTTCAGTGGCTCTGCTGGACAGAGGCACAGGGAACTAATCTAAGGGGGCGATGAAAGCCAACACATTCTAGCTAGGCTTATAAATGCCTTTGGGCAGATAGCCTAGTACCTATCTATGAACCATGCTACATTTAGTTTTCATGCTAAAAGATATCCATTATCAGTTTCTCATGCAGACTGTCCTATTTAGTGCCTGTGCTAAGGTTTTATGCTTTTTTGTTATGCAAAATCCACAGTAAAACTATGCCAGTTGATCTGAGCTAAGTTATGTTCATTAGTCTTTGTAGAGGTAACTCTTACACTCTCCTGTTACTGTGGCTCAGTCTTTTTAAACATCTTTATTAAACTGCTACATTAAAGGCAATGACATATGTACACATACAATAATAAAAAGAAAACTAAATCAAATATTTTCATTTTCATGTATTATAATTATGTCGTCTTTTTAAATATTATCATTCACTCCGACATTACATAAACTGCTCAATTCCTGCCTTCCCTTGAACCTCACGCCTCCTCCTGAACACTATTCTGCTTGTAGTATTGTTGCCACAAATTCAGTTTATTTCTATGTAGTTTTATCCCTCCATTTTTCCAAAGACCCACCTCTGCTTCTTTTATAATACTCAGTATTTCAAATATAGCTGGTTTATATTTTAATCTTCATTTTCTAGTAACTGTTTTTTGGCAGTCAATGGCATTAAACTTAAGGGCTTACTATGTCTGGGCAATTCAGATGCTATATCTCAGCTCAAAAGAATCATTTCCTTGGTTACAACCATTTACTCCCTCAATACTTCTGAAAAGGTATAAGGAATATTTAAAATCTGCCAAATAATTATATTCTCAAAAAAGATGTCCCCAAACACCCAACGCTGTTCTATCATACTTTCAGCATTTGCTTTGGTTATAAAAATACCTATGCAAACATTTCCAAGCAAAATCCTAAATCCTCTGGACTTTGCTGCAAACTTGGTAGCTATACAGATATCTTCCCATTGTTCTTTTGCATACTGCCTTTCCATTTTCTCTTCCCAATCTTCCGTAGCATCCTCTGATTGGCTCCTGTAGTTATCACACAATATTTTATATTCCTTACTAATTATCCCTTTTTAACAGCAACTTCATTCTAGATTGAGTTAAGAACTGTAACAGAGATGTACTTACCCTTAACACTAACCTATCCTTTTCTCTTTGCCTATACTTGGTCGTCAATCCCTGTTAAGGGAAGACCGTCTCTAACCTGCAGTCCAAACTCCTGCTTGGATTCATCCCAGTCTATTACCTTCTCCTCTCTAGTTTTTTTGCTCCCGATACTTTGTTTCCTTTGCTAATTTTCTACAGCCTTTCTTGCCTACTTTCTATACTCCTTCTTGCAATAATTCCTTTCTCCATTCCTGTGTTGACTTAATTCTTACAAATGCTTTCTGCTACTTTATGAATATAATATTCTGTAAAGCTATTGCTATCCTCCTTAAGGACCTGCATCCAAAATCTTGCTTTCCTTACTTCTTGAATTCCTTCTTGTTTCATCATAATTTCATTCCACTTGGATTTTTACCCTTCTGTTTGTGTTAAACATATGAGCCTTAACTATGTAGCTCTAAAACTATTCCCTCAAATCAGGTAATGCTGAACCACCTTGTTCTGTGCAGAAAAATCAACTTATCTCACTTACGTCTTGCCCACTTCTCTTCCCAAATGCATTCTTTCAACTTTTTTTTTTTAATTATGTTCCATGACTACTCTTCTGGTTGATAAAAATATGTCTAACCCATACATAAAACTAAAGGTGCTAGACATATTTTCACTGGCTGTATGTTACTATCCATATTAATAATCATGACCTTCCAACTTCTTGATTTTTGTATTATTTTTTTTTTTACTCTCTTCCCACATATACTTAGCTGCCATAATAGATAATCGATACACTGTGATACCTCATCTTATCATATACTCATAACTATGAGTATTATTGAACTGATTCATGTTATGAGTACATAATTTACTGCTATAGACTTTGTTTTATCTTTATTTATTTTATATCTTTGAAAGACATAAAACTGCCTCAGAATGTTCTACAAAACAAAATGATCCACTTCTTGATTTCTAATTTACAAAATAATATAAGCTGTGAATAAACCTAATCTTTATTGTTTATCCTAACAGCTACACCCTTGATTTTGTGATTCACTTATTTTCTTGGCCAAAGGCCCCAATTATACATCAAATAAAATAGGGGAAAGAGGACACCCCTGTCTGGTTCCTCTGTTGAAACACAGATTGTCGGAGAGGAACCTCCCACCTTAACTTTGCCTCCAACCCTTGAGCTAGCCTCCTAATTAACCCCATTATTCAATCACTGGAAGCAAATGCTATGTTTATGTACTGCATGACAGTGGTGTTGGCTCTGTGGTCTGTGATTGCCAAAAGAGGTCCTGGAGTCCACAAATGATTCAGGATTTTCAGTACATTTACCAATGCAGTAAGTTACTGGATGTTTACGTGCTTCCTTTTGAAATGACTTTGTCAGTGTTCCTGTACTTTGAATCTCTTGGATACAGCTCCCAGGCAAAGTCTGAGGCATCTGTTGCCACAGACTGAGTAAGAATTGGGGTGGGGGATACTGGATGACCTGAAGCAATTGGTCTATCCACCACTGAAGCTCCTCTCCGAGAAAATTTAGCCCAGGAAATTGAAATGACAGAGGGTGCTGGGTTCAGAAAGATTTTATAAACCATTACATTTTTCTCACGTGTAACTAGGCTAGAGCAATCATGAGAATAGTGGAAGCTATGAATTCTAGAATCTAGAGATATTCCCCATTTGTAGCTAGAGACCACTGAGAAAATTTTAGAAACCGTTCTTGGTAAAAGATTACTTTTTCCTAAGGCAGAATAGCCATCACGTGGGAAATGTCTTGAAGGCAACCTAAAAAAATGTTACTCAGTGGGAAAGAAGGAATGAGATGTGATTATTTCCATAGTGAGGTGAAAACCTTGGTTTTGAAACAGCGTTTTTAGAATGAGGAGAGATTCTTTTTTTATTATTATTTTTTTTTTAATGAGGAGAGATTCTTGACAGCTTTGAATATAGTCCACTAGAATAAGTCAGTCGTCCCAGAAGGGAACAATGTGAATGCCTTGTAGCCTGCATAAAGCAACTAGTGGCACTAAGACATTTTGTGGTTACGCTTATGATTCTGGATAGACCAAAGGGTAAAGAAAAGTACTGAAAATGTGAACCAGTAACACAAAACCTTGAAAAGTATCTGAATTTTATGTGAATAGGAATAAGCTGATATGCATCTTTTAGGTCTAGAGTTACCAAGAAACTTTGAAGAGGAACCAATGGGAAAATTGTCTGCAGGGTGAGCATTTTGAACTTTGGTACCAATATAAAGGTTTACAAAGAATACAGAGAGAATGAAACATATATTACCATCATTAATTGATCACAACCAGACAGGTTTCATAAAAGATAGAAACACCTACGATAATATTAAAAGAATTCTTGCCTTGATAGAGTATGTTAATTTAAGTGAGAGGCATGACTCGGGTGAGTCCTAGACATCAACAGCATCTTTGATTCAATAGATTGGAATTATTTACTGGTGGTACTAGAAGAATATGTTTTTTCACAACAATTCACATTCTTAATTAAAACACTATATGAAAATTCTCTGGTCTATGTCAAGACTGGGTCATGTCTCTCTACTTCTATTAACTATTAGAAAAGGAACTAAGCAAGGATGCCCACTTTCACCTTTACTGTTTGCATTAACAACTGAGCCTTTTGCTAACTATGTTAGAAAGGACACAAATATTAAAGGCATAGTAATTGGGAATAACTTAGAAATGAAAATACAACTATTTGCTGATGACATCCTGTTGACAATAACTGATGCAGATAAATCATTAACTGAATCAAATCTGAACTGAATCTGAGTTTGGAATCAAACAATGAATTTCTTTCAAACTATTTCTGGTCTTGTATTTAATAAAATCAAAACTAAAATTTTATTAATCAACTCAAATAAAAGGGAATTAAATAATGACTTTGTTAAATACTTAGCACCTGATAATAAAATTAAATACCTAGGAATCTTACTAACTAGCAACACTAGAGAAACAATAAATATTAAATATATTCATATACCAAGTCAAATAAAATCATTACTGTAGAAATGGAATAAGATGTTTTATACAATGGAAGATAGGTTGTATTTTCCCAAAATGATTATATTATATACAATCCTTTTCCATCATTCTACTAAGAAAATTGCACAACAATCCAATACAATGATGCTGAATTTCCTTTGGTTTAACAATAAGCCTAGAATCACACTTAACCATTTAAAAGGTTGGGAGAAAGGTGGAATTGATCTACCAGATATAGAGATTTATTCATTGGCATCTATTATTAAAACAGTTACTCTATGGCTGAACTCAACCTACACAGCCAAATGGAAATTAATTCATGAATCTACTGTGGACATTGCTTGCCTTTGCACGTAAAGCCATAAAAACTTAAGCACCACCAACGTTTCAAGATTTCAAGAAAATCACAGTCTTCGTGTCTCAAATGGAAGTAACAACCGTAAAAAAAAAGAACTGATAAGACATCATACATCACTTATTGGCAGAAAGATGAAATATTGCACAAAACAAACTGATCTGATTAGTCAGCACAGCATCTTAATACAAACTGCATATTGTATATGGAAACGTGATGTTATAGATTGCATACTTAGGCAACTGTATATAGTTTCTTTTGTAAATAACAAGTAAACAAACTCACGGAGGGTGCAAAAAAGTCACCAGAAACAAACCAAAAGCACCTCGGACCAAGTGGTGAATAACGAACAGTTTAATGAGACAAACAAAACCACAGAGTAAACGCTGACAATGTTACAATACACGTTTTCATCCTAAACTTCTTCAGATAAAATCATCCTCTTGTGTTCACCTTATATAAAAAAGTCAATTTAGTAATTAACCAATACCCTCAGAATTGTAATGAAATAAGTATTAGTTAAAACATACATCACATCCCATCATAAATAGTGTATAAAAAATCTTTTTAAAAAACCTTTTAAAAATCTTTTCAATTTAAAATATATAACCAATGTAAATAATTGAGTGTAGTATATAGTTACATATGTGGATATATGCAAATACGAATTTCTCAAACTAATAATAAAAAACATTCTCATAAGAGAACTTTTAGTTCCACCTACTGGAATTTGTGTGTCATTACAAACCCACCAACATGTTTAAAATAATAAACATAAATAATTTATACATTTAAATACAAACATGTACATAAATAGTTTCTTAAAAAACAATCAAGTCTCAATCACCTAATAATTTAAACAAGTTAATAATAGTAAATGGACACAAATTTATAATTTTTCAGATATCAATTTTAATACAGGGGTGAAGGAAATCATGTCATTAAGACCTGGGAATCTACTGGCTTCCAAAACAACATTTCAGACATTTATTGATAGTGTTCTGGCCAAAGGTTTTGTCACAGTTATAAATCTGAAAATTTTAAATAACTCTTATTTCTTCTGAATGAATATTTTATATGCTAATATCAATTTACCTTTGGCATAATGGTACTGCAAAGAGTACAGGTTTAAATGCTGATGCCTTTCCTCATAATACAAATTAGAAATGGAGGTTATTCTTTTTGTAAATTTGCTTTGAACCAAATCTAATCTATTCAACTAACCTGAGATGTAAATACAAAATGAACTGTTATATTTAAGCTTCTTAAGCAGTTCTCAATTCTTGTAGATAGATTTTTCAGCATTAAGACCCGTTAAACTTAAAGCCCTGCTCACAATGACATCCATATGATTTTTAGATGAAAAGTGATTTGTAATATTAATTCCTAGGTCCTTGTAAGAGTTAACTTCTTCGAGGACAACACCTTACAGAAAATCTGGTTCCTTAAATCTAGGATTTCCCAAAGACATTGTGTTACATTTGTCCAGACTGAAAGAGACTCCAGATTCAGATGCCCAATTTCACATTTCCGAAAGAAGAGAGCAATTTCATCAGTCTTTGCTACTGATGGTAAATCCTATTTTGCAGCTGTCTGCATATTTATTAATCCAGCAGGAACTGCATATTGAAATAGTAGCAAAGATAATATTGAACAACAAAAGGCCAAGGACTGAGCCATGGGGTATGTCGCAAAGAACTTTAGCTGAATTTGAAAGAAAACCATGAATAGCAACTGTCTGACTTCTGCCTGAAAGCCAGTTCATGATCCAGTTACTAATACTGGGATTTATGTCAAGCTTTGATATTGCTTTATATATTACATGACGCAGTAGGGGAATAAAAGGCTTTAGCTAGATGAAATATTACACCTTAAGCTAAACCAATATCACAGGCCAATATTATCTTAACAGAATTCAGCTAAATTGGTAAATGCTAATCTACTGTGAATAAATCCAAACCAGTGTAGCTCTATTACATTAGTGAGGTTACCTTCAGCTATAAGGTCAGACGATCATCTTACAAAGCATTTCCCTAAAATTAAAGCAATGTTAACAGGTCAGTAGTTTTCTAAATTCGAAGCATTACCTTTCTTAATGATAGAAGTTACAGAAGATTGTTTCTACATAAAAGAAAATGCTCTGGTTTTAAGTTAATTGTCAAAAATGAAATAAAGGTAGGGGCCCAGATCAGTTTATAATGGTTTTAATCATTACAGCACATATTTTGTCTTGGCCCATTGATATAGTACTTTTAATTTTTATACAGGATTTTGACTCTACCATCTTGGAAATTTTACTTTCCCAATTGTTCTTTTTTAGCTTCTAGCTTCAACTGTTGATTTCACAGCGCAAAGTTCATTAAGCAAGCTTTTATAAATAATTTGATTACAATTACATTTTTTATATGTTGAACACACAGCCTTGAGTTTAAGTAAATAAAAGATATTCTGCAATATTGGCTCTAATGTCTGTAAAATAAATGGCAAACAGGACAGGATACCCAGCACCGACCTCTGCTGTATCCCACTGTTTATAATTTTATGTTCAGAAAGTCACAGCAAGTTTCATACCTTGGGATCTGATGGCTAGGCAATTTGTAATCCAGTGGACAGCATAGATGTTTATATAAAGTTGGTCTAACTTTTCAATAATAACAGTATGGGGCATAGTTGCAAAAGCCTTGGTTATATAAAGATAAGCAGCATGCATGGAGTGACCACTGTCCACAACCTCTGTAACCTTTTCAAAGAGGTTTACTATATTAAGAAGTTAGGATCTACCCTTCACAAAACCAAACAGAGTAAAATCTATATTAGTCAAGTTGCACGTCTGTATAGAGGAGTTCTGCTATGATACATTCCAAAGCTTTATACACAAGACTGGTAAAGCTGATGAGGTCCATAATTACCCATACCTGTATAGGGGCTACCTTGTGTAGGACAGTCACAATGTTTTTTGTTTTATTTTCTCTAGGCATCAGGCACAAATCCTGTAAACAGGATGACATTGAACAGTTTAAGCAGAAGCTTGAACAATGCATACTTGGTACTGATAAGAACGCATCCTAATATATTACCTGGTCTGACAGAAGTACTGTTGTCAGCCTTGGGAAAGGATTCTAAGACTTGTTGAAATGTATACAAAACAGATTGTGTATTTGTACAAAGTGAACCAACAAGGGAAGATGCTTTTTTGTTAGAACAGATCAAGAAAGAAAAGTAAATATTCCATAATCACAGAAGAAAGAAAGACGTCTGGATAAACTAACATGTCAAGTAATATTTGAGCTTTGTCCAGGTCAATGATGTAAAAGGGTGAAGCCCAGTTGGAGACACAGAGAATCTGAGTTCAAAGAGTGGCTCAGGTGCTGGAAAAGCCAGGCAGAGGTAAATGATAAAGGGCAGTGTTTTCCATCTTGACCAAAATGGGGGCAAGAGGGGTGGTGGTTCTGTTCAGGTCAACCTGCTCCCATGCAACTACAGGTGTGTATGTGACCAGGGCTGCAGAACTGGGGAACACATGCTTGGCAATCCCAAGTCAGTGACTCCATGGAGGAAGGTGATTCTCTCATGCAATGACAAGTTTGATGATGTGTGTCACATCGCAATTTATGCACTGTACCATTATAAAAATACTGCTCTTGATGCCTCACAGCTGTTATTATGTTCTCTTATAAGAAATGGCAGCAAATTATTAATTAAAAAGGAGCACAACCTGTAGGTGGTGGGGGCTCCTGCCCCCTACTTTACAGAGGGTACATTTTTCAATCTTAATCAGTGGTTCAGGTGTATTCAGGCTTTGCTTGCATGAACCATTATGCAATCCCACATTAGAAAGACAAAGATCATTCATAGAAACACAAATGACATCCAGAGTAAAGGAAAGACAAAAATAAAATGGAAACCATAGCAAAAAATGGAGATGGTGGAAAGTGGCAGAATAAGTAAGAGTGGGGCACAATAAGGACATTATTTCACTGGAAAGCCACATCTCATACACAATATTAAATTATGGGGAATTTTAAGAGCAAGAGAAAAAAAGGGAAAAGAAGGAAACAAATCTGGGAGGAAATAGCCCATTCAAATATTTTCTTTAGCAGAGTTTGGAGGATTTAAAAGAAATTTCCACTGCAGAACTTATAAACACAGTATTCATTATTTGCCACACTTGTGTGTGTTACTGTTTTCTCTACATCACTCAAGTGGTTAAAATTTTAAGTCGGTTATACTCCCAAATGGCTTGATACAGATGTGATTTTACATTATATTCAGGGCTTCTACTTTTCAAAATGTCTCCATTATATCCCACAGCAAGAATACAAAAAAAGTGTTGTCTTGTCTCTCTGCTAAGTTACAATTTCAGTAACCTGAATGTGTACTTTTTTTTTTTTGGGGGGGGGGGTCTCTTCAGACATGGTATTTTTTTCTTTTTAAAGAGTCCTAATGATTCTTATTAACAGCAAGATTCTAAATAAACTTTTATACCAGATTTTACTGTTCTGCCAAAAGTATGGCTAATTTTTCTCAAACCTCTGTTTTGGGATGCATTGTCAACTGGCCTGTCATTTGGTGTTTCAACTATACATGCAAACTGAGAATTTACTTGACTAGACAGTACTCCAAGGAACTCTACATAAGGGTTCAAATGTCTGACTTTACTTTGTTAAAACTGTACATCTCTTACATGCAGCTAAGCTCTCCTACTCATTCATAATAAGTAGAAGATGTTGCAACAAATACCCAAATAATGCAATGCTTCAAAGAGTGCTAAAATGGTACTGCATAGAGAATGCAGCTGAAACTGAAGCAGACGGTACAAATCATGTTTAGCTTGTATGACACTCTTGAAGTTACACTAAAGTAAATAAAAAACAATTCAGCTTGAGAGAAAAGAAATTGTGAAGCTATCCTCAACTGTCAAATTACAAGAAAAAATGCAAAATTGCCAGCAATCATTTTACAAAAGGATCAATATTACGGAAAAAAAAACTCTAGCTCTACATGACTTTCATTCTTGAGGTTGCGGAGATCTACATGACTTTCATCCTTGAGGTTGTAAACGCAAAGGCATAAAACTAGAAGGTTCTTAAACCTCTCGGCTGTGGCTGATTATGCTAATAATGATGATGCAGTCATCAACAAAGAAAACTGCTCTAATGGCAAAACAACTGGTCTTATTAACCTGCTATAGGTACTGCCAGTGAAGCAAATACAGCATAAACTAGGAGTCATCGAAGCGGGCAACTGCTAACAATAAAATTACTGGCAAAACAACTGTTAATCTAGGAGCACTGGCATGGGTATGCACGTTATCAGCACTCATTAACAGAATAGAAGTACCTAATATTGTGAAGGTAGGTAGTTGCAAGTTATTATCAGACAGATCACCGACAACCATAGAATAAAGACCCTGTAATAATTACTCAGACAGCAACTGATTTGAAGGGTGTTACTTTCATAAGACAATTATGCAGTCATATACGGTATTTTTACAAAAATGCAATAATATCACACATAGTGTCTGGATATAAAAAAAAATCACAAAGAAGTGGCAGCATACTTTCAATCAAAATACTGCAGTATGAATATTTCATATGCCCTTGTCTGTATTTTTGTACAGTTCAGGTGGGGTTCACAAAGTGGTATGCTGTGCAATGACAAAAAAAAAAAAAAAAAAAGGGTAACTGTAGAAAAATCCGAATATGAATCGGAGATAACATTTTATCATGGCTGTGGAAAAGGTACATTTACTGTCGTGGTAACCTTTTGAAATGTCAGGACCTGCTACAGCAAGTCCTGAAAAACAGAGACTGAATAGCTGAAAAAAACAGATATACATATAGTAAGTCCAAGATGGCCATTTCTCACAATACTCCCTTTTCTCTGAGGTATGGTGATCTCGTACTTGATATATATAAATTTAGGGTGTGGCGGGTGTAGGGGGATTTGCCCCCCTGCAAAAAAGAAATTTAAATGAGAAGAGCAATGTTCCATATTCTCTCTTCTGTAGATTTGGTCTTTTTTTTTCAACTTGCTGGTACTAGGCATTTTGAGTGCAACATTTCAATGGGAATCCCATTACTCAGCAGAAAGCCATCAAGCCTACTAGTGGTAAATGGAACATATGCAGATGAGTAGCCCATCAGAAAAAAAAGCACTCCTAAGCCAGGTCCTAGACATGAATACTGTGCAGTATACCTGGCTTCAGACACTGTGCAAAAATGCAGTTGCACAAGTCAAGCTATGCAGAAGGTGCTGTGCTACCCATACAGCAGCATTAACAGAGCTGCCCTGTTATAACTTAACTCCAAACTCAGAAGATATTTGCTTACAAAGATATGGCTGCCTACAAACAATAGAAGTGGATGTATTAGAACACATACATAGCTACACAAGTCTCTCACACACACACACACACACACACACACACACATGCCTATGTACCCATGTGGTATTTAACCAAAGCAATGGAATAATTAAAATCCTGAAGTCTGTGTACAGCTCCTCTGCTTCTGCTTCAACATATTACCATGGGCTGCCTGGCCTCATGAAAAGCCCACAACAGTTGTGAAGTATAGCAAGAGAGTAACATACTTCAAGCATGCATTCACTGGCATGCTGGAACTGGTAATGACACACACAAAGACAGACACATCTTTGAATCACAAGGCCCACTGTTGTATACCAGTCAGCATTGCTCAGTATACTATGGTGTTCATCTTTCTTGCTGGAGTTGTGCAGGGAAACACTGTCACATACAAACACAGTGTGCATGCATCTATGCATAACAAAACCATTAGCAGCACAGGTTCATAATCTCATAGTTTATAGGTAGTAACTATGAAGTTCAGGAGACCACTGATCCCAATTTCTCATTTGCTGAAGAGCTCTGTCTGGTTAAGTGACTTTCTCAAAGTCACACTGTAGGCAAGAGGAATCAAACACTGAAATACAGAAAGCACTTTGTTAACAGCTCATAACCTTAATCCTCTGCATGAAAACCATCTATCCACATTCCACCAAATACAGTCCCATAAATATTAAATGTGTACTGTTACACAATCCTGTAGGGCGGCCACGGTGGTGCAGTGGTTAGCATTGTCGCCTCACAGCAAGAGGTTCACCAGTTAGATCCCCGGCTGGGGTGCCTTCTGTGTGGAGTCTGCATGTCCTCCCTGTGGTCGTGTGGGTTTCCTCCAGGTGCTCCGGTTTCTATGGTAGGTTGGGCGCCGGGCTGGCAACTCGACACTGTAAAACTCCACTGCCAATCATGAGCGGACAGGTGATCTGCTGTGGCGACCCCTAACCGGGAAAAGCCAAAAGAAGAAGAAGAAGACGACTACTACACAATCCTGTACTGTGCTGGTGTTTGCTCTTGTTCAAACATGTGCTGCTACTTACACATTTACAGGACACTGGTACCACTACTGGGTGTATAAACTGCCATGCTGTGCTTCCTGTTTGGATTTACAGAGCTCTGGTGCAAACATTAGTAGTGATGCACCTCTAAAGGATATACAGGATGCTCATATTGTGTACCTTTGATGTTCTCATTCCTGGTAAGAAAGTATTTTTGCTGCTGCAGCTGAAAAGATTGCAAAACTTGCCTGTTATATGTCCATGCTATAAAGACAGACCATGGCCCAGGAGATCAGGGTCCTATACAGAGCTTGGGCTACCAGACTGCTTCTGCTGTGCATCCTTTCCATTCCTTAGATATAGTGCTGTCATAGTGCTCACAGCACTACACCAGTGAAAAATAATTCGGAAGCTATGCTGCTCCACTTTATTTTCATCTCTCTATCCAGGTGTCCCTTTATAAACCTGGCCAGAAGGTACAGGCTGCTATGATCTATATCCTTAATGTTTACTCTTTCACTCACATGTTCCATACTCACTGGTGGATGATGCACAGGCTGTCTTCTGAATTCCCACCACTACAAAACATTCCCAAAATGCAGAGATCTAAGACTGACACTATGTACACCTCTGACATACTTTAATTCAACTTAAGTCAATATGAAATACATGTTCTGTGTTGCCCTGAACAAGTACTTACTGCCATGGTAGTCCATCTCTGACTTACATGGCTATCAGTGCTGTAGATTACACAGCTTACACACTGTTTTCAGTAAGCAGCTCAGAGGTCATGTATGAATCTGGATGCAAATCTATCTAGTGCACATATGCTATTAATAAGATGTCAGGTACACTGTTTTCAGTAAGCAGCTCAGAGGTCATGTATGAATCTGGATGCAAATCTATCTAGTGCACATATGCTATTAATAAGATGTCAGGTACACTGTTTTCAGTAAGCAGCTCAGAGGTCATGTATGAATCTGGATGCAAATCTATCTAGTGCACATATGCTATTAATAAGATGTCAGGCATCCAAGATATTGTGCTGCAAACTCTTAACATGAGGACAGCAGTACATTAGACACCCCAATGTCTTCATGCCACATTATCAAAATGAAAAAGCACTGAACACGCAAAGTATTTAATGATGTGGATACAACACAGGCTTACCTAAACTCCACTAGAAAGCAGCTATGTATAATTGTTATACATGGTTAGTGCAGTGGGACTAGAAGAATGAAGTGTTATCATGCTCAGTGTTTCTGGCACAGAGTCAACAGGTGGGTACCATCTAATGGTTCTTCTGGAATCAATACCACATAATTATCGTGTAACTTTTTGTTTTGCAACAAGTGACCTATTAGTATCAGGGATGGCTGGCTTATCTCTTGACCCACTCCAACAATATCTGCTAATACACTACAAATGTGAGAATTATCCAAACTATTGTTTTCTTAAGTATCTTCATTTCACTTTCTAAAAATCAAATGTTTTGAGTTCAAAGACTAATGGACTTTGCTATCTTATCTAATTCAGTAAAAAAAAACTATTTGGCTACCCACTTTGTGCTCTTGTGTAAAAAATCTGACAGACTTTATAGCACTGTGAAGAATTAAATTACTTACTAGTGGCTGCTCTTTCCATGCAAAAGAGTGGTGGGTCACTGAATTGAGGCATCACATCATACATCTGTAGCAAAACACAACAGACAAATGTTATGGACTAAACCACTGAATATCCTTAGCCTTTTATACTTTTTGCCTACTAAGTAATAGGCACACATACAAAAGCACACACACACCCCAACCCTGACAAGAAAAAACAGTGACTGCTTACTTTCACAATGTCCTTGCACCCCTCACCCCCAAAAAACAGCCATGTTGCGAGTCTGTAATTTTTATACTGCTCATTACTGCTAATCTAACACCCCAACCAGATCAGAAGTGAACAAATAAATAAATAAAACACCTTGACTGGTTTTGTGGGCACTATGTGCTATTAATAATGCCCACAGTTCTAGTGGTGTTCTGCTATTATTTTTTTGTACTAGATTAACATGAATGAAAAACCTGGGCCTGCAGATTAGAGCACCTATTTGCCACAAAGATCCTTCAGCAAACAACGAGGCAGTACTAGTAAGTACCGCACCTGGTAACAGGTCTTGACTTTGTCAGCCAAGAACTGTTATTGTGTCATAGGTAGGGAAGTAAGACAGAATGAGATCTCACTTGTGGGTTTCTTCTGGGACTATGTTTTATTTATTTATTTAGGCTGAATATTTAAGGATCATAAATTTAATGCCTAAACTACAAAAATGTGCAAACACATAATGTTGCAAAGCACAATACCAAGCAAAACCCAAGTAAAAGTGTTTTTGCAGGGAAACTGTGCCCATGTGTACCCACTGACATACTGATTTCAACCTTTCACCCTTGATCTCTACATATACTAACTCTGATATTGCACAAATAGTACAAAAAGTCATTACAGAACACAACAATCTTTTCTCCTTTCTTTTGTGAGGAAGTGGGGTACTGCCAGCTGTGGCAGGGGGAGTAGGGCAGCGCATGTGTAACATATATCTGCATAGGTAGCTGGAGTTTTGTAAAGAATTATATATCATTTGAATATCAAACTTATTTGTACAGAAGCTTGTGTTAAAAATGTATTTGTAAAGTTGCTTGTTTTAAAAATGTATCAACAAGACAGAAAATAAATATACATGTATATCAGACTGTACTGTTGCAATTGATGAAATGTATATATTTTAAAAGAGCACACTGGAAGGGAAGGAGTTAAGCTTAGCTCAGCTAACCTTAAGAAAAACAGCCTGAAATTAAATGACTTGGTTTAGGCCTTAAAGATGGCATCTCACAGGTCTAAATGCAGCCAAAGACGCAACATCTGTGACAAGCCTGGGCTGGGATCCTGCTCTATTGTCTTTAGTGGTGAACTAATTGCTACCCTGGGATGACAGAGAATGGCTCGTTAGTTTCTGAAGGAAGGGTGGAAGTGTTGGAATTGTTTTATGGTTTTCATAAGTTATAATAAACCTTAGCTAATCTTCTATGTCTGTATTGTGACACATCAGTGCCAGATGATGGTTCAGTTTCTAGTGGGGGGTAGTGTGGGAACCACAGAGTCAGTAACCAGATGTGATGTCATTCTGTAGCCAGCACTGAAATTGTATTTGAATACTAGTGGGAGATGTGAGGGGTATACTCTGTTTATGGACATGACAAGACACTCATTCATGTTCATCCTTGCCTTGATTTAGTAAGTAACTAGGGAACAGTAATTATTCAGTCAGTTAGAAAAAGAAAGTGAGATTAGCTAAATGTTTTTCCTGTATCTGAGTCTTCCTATCTATATAGTTTTTTTTTATACTTCCTGTGACTGAAGCTCTGGTGTTTCTAGTAAATATTCAGTATTTTCATGTTTTTTTATTATTTAATATTAAATATATATAAACCTTTCAATGTGGCTGGTCTTTTAGAAAATATTTAACCTTTGAGAGTACCTGCATTTATTTAGTGGCACTATGGCTCCATGCTCCTGAAAGTCTTGCTGCTTGGTTAAACACTACCATTTGTATAAATGTAATTGGGTACCCTGGTAAGAGCCTTAAAGTAGCTGGCTTCGAGTGTTCTGGTGGCAGCAGATCTATCTTATATAGTCTGAGTGGAGGTGGCAGAATGGGTAAGCTGTGCCAAACTTTCCCAGGTTTATGTGTGTGCATGAAAACCAAATCTGAAAGTGTGTGTGACAGCTACATTGAACAGGGAAAGCAAGAGCACTGATTTCATGGGTGGTGGAGGACTTTGCATGGAACACCCAGCTAAGGACTCAACTCTATAGTGGTCAGTGGGGAGTTTTATTTCAGACTTGAAGAGCATGCCCAGCCCCAGGACTGCAGTGTGCATTCCTTGTATGCCCTTAAGGAAAATTATACTTTGTGACAGAAAGCTGCATCTGAAAATACTGTGTGTGTCTATGTTTCTCACAATGACCGTTTCCCACCAGTGTCAGTGTTGAGGACTGAGGCTCCTTGATCACTGGCCCAGAGGAGGAGTGTCACATATTGGTGGGATATTAATTGAACTTCTGTAGCCTGTAAGCAGTTGTCACTAAAGGTGTGTGTACTCTCAGCAGCCACATGTAAACATGCAGAATTAAATTTTTCACAACATTTTATTTATTTTTTTTCTTAGTTTAGTTTAGTCAGGGAAAGCAGACAAAGATGTCAGCAGAGGATTATGGCAAGCGGCTCTATATTATAAGATCGACGGTTAAAAACATCGAACACCATATGGTCGATGTCTTCAAACGTCGAACTTATAAAAAAAAAAAAATAAAAAAAAAAAAAAAGTACCCCAACAGGTTTAAGCAGCGGGCAAAACCCCCTGCTACTTAAATATACCAATTTCCGAGACCGCACTACATTGCAGTAGCATCTCCCCTTACGGAAATTTCCATTTACACATTCAATGTGCTCTTTCGCTATTCTCGTGTCAACAATATCAGCTTCGATATTGTCGGCTTTCGAGAATATAATATAGACCCATGGCAAGCTTACAGTGAACCAGTTGGCTAAGGTGTGCAAATCCAAATGACTGGTGCATGCCAACCTGACTAAAGAAGAAATTATTTCAGCTTTAGTCGCACCTGCAGCACAGACCAGCAACCAAGAAGACAATCGGTTTGGTGATGGGGATGTGCAACCCTTAGAAACAGAACAGTTCACCTTTTCCTCAAGAGGACTTAAAAACCTGTCTAGAGTTAACGAGACGAACTGAAGGCAAAATGTATGGATTAGAACTGGCAGAGGCTGAAGAAAATGAGAAAGAGAGTCACATGAGAGGGACATGCTGACTCTGACAGGAACATGGAGGTAATGGGGATGGGAATAACCAAACCCCAGAAGCAATAAAGGTTGGTAAATGTCTTCCACAGTCTACAGAAAGTGATAATTTTGATAGTTTTATTCATATATTTGAAAGAGCATGTAAACAGTATGACATTGACCAAAGACTCTAGGTATGGTTCCTGACCCCCTTACTCTATGGTAAAGCTGTAACTGCGGTTTCTAAATTGTCTGATATTGATTGTCTAAATTATGGCAAGGTTAAAGAATGTTTACAAGTTAACACTTGAAGCTTACAGAAAAAAAAAATCAGGAGAACAGACATAGGGCAGATGAAAGTGTATGTGACTATATTGCTGAGCTAACACTTATTTTCATAGGTGGATAAGTGGCATCATGTCATCACTTTTGAAAGGCTGGTAGGCCTTTTGGTGAGGGAACAAGCCCTCAGCACTTTACCTGAGGATGTGAGAATCTGGTTGACAGACCAAGAGTGCAACTCTGCAGATGAGCTGAGGAGAAAAGGGGATCTCTACTTGGCAAGCAGAGCACAAGAAGAGGACACCCATTGCTGCACATGGATATAAGGAAACCCATGGTGGGCAGCTTAAACCATCCCAACAGAATCTACCAGTAAAAGGGGAAGCCACTAGTTCAAGTACATAGTCGAGATCAGGGTTTAGATGTTTTAAATGTAACCAGAGGGACCATGTAGCATACAAATGTCCACTGAAACAAGGTGGGGAACAAAGGGTGAGGGGGACAGCAAGGGGAAATAAGAGCATGCCAGTATTAAGTTGTCTGCAGACAACAGGGGTACCACACTACCACCAGAGTTTGTATCCTAGCTTAGTGGATGGAAAACAGGCCAGTGCCAAGACAGACACAGTCTCTGACATAACCACTGTGAAGCCTGCAGTGGTTAAAAGGGAGCAGTACTGGTTTGGGCAATCCACTCCAGTTAGAGCTTTAGGATGGATCCTATTCCAAATACTTTTGACTAGGGTTCACCTTGACTGGAATGGTGGAAAAGGAAGCAAGCAAGTAGGTGCGTTTGAGGATATCCTTGCAAAATTGAATAATGAACTGGCACTATTTTATACTTCCATAGATTTCTCTATAATGACCCTTCTCATGCTTTTTACTCCAGCATATGTCAATTTATTGTAATTATTGTTAATATTGTGATTTTTTTTCTTATGTCTCATTAAGCATGTTCAAATTTAAAAATTCTGAAATTGTTATTTGCTACTCTGTAATTCTATTATTTACTATTTGTATTTTTCAGGAGCTTTTCTCCCCAGGACTCCAGTGAAAACGGGCTCCTCGTGGCCCAGTGGACCACCTGGTAAACAAACTGCAAAATAAATAAATAAAATAAATAAATAAATAAATAAAAATTATTTTGATAATGCAGCAGTTATACACAATCAAGCTCAGAGACAGGCATGTTGGTCTGGTAGCCTGAGGGAGACCCAGGCAGACCCCACACCTAAGGCTGGGGTTGGTGATATGGCTATTTCAGGGAGGGAGTTACACTGTAGCAGTGAGCCTGAATGTGAGCCACAGCTGCTGACAGGTACTGATGTTTCCTTGGACAGGGTGACTGCAACGGCAGAGTTAAGTTGTAGTACCCAGGCTGACAGTGATATGATACTGCAGTACAAGGACAAAATGATTGACTTCAACAATTGGCTAAGCTTCTGGTGTCATTCTAAGGGGATCCAGTATCTGTCTGCCTGGGACGACATGGTTGACAGACCACGATGCTTTACCAGAGATGGCCTGCACCTGTCATGCCTGGGATTCCAGATACTGGCTAAGGCTCTTGCCGCCCCTATAGTGCCTTTTTTAGGCAAGGTTCAAATGACAAATTCACCACCGTAACAGGAACAGGCAAGTAAAAACTGAGGGTACTGCTACTTAATGCTAGAAGTCTAAAATCTCAAAATGCACTCACTCGAGGCACTCCTTAAAATGGAGAACATCGATATCTGTCCAGTGACTGAGACCTGGTTCAAGGCTCTAGAGAGCACTCCTGCATTACCAGGCTACAACTCATACCACATTTTTCGACCATCTAACCTGGACCAGACCACCAAAGGCGGAGGTGTGTACATATTCATTAAGGATATCCACACCTCCAGGCTAGTTGAGCAGCATAATGCATCCAAGGCTATCCAAGTGCAACAAATGCTGGGCAAAACTGCAATCCAAATTGTAGCTTGCTACAGATCCCCCACCATGCCCCAGGATTCCCACTCCTCTTTTCTTGATATACTGGAAAATATTAGGGCTCAACCAAACACACTAATAGTGGGCGATTTCAACTACTCCACAATTAACTGATAAAACTACTCCTGTACCAACTCCTTCGCAAAACGCTGTCTGGAATTCATAAATTCCAATGCCCTGGATCAACTTATCCACACCTCCACCAGGGGCAACAATATCCTAGATCTAGTCATTACCAATATGAGTGACCGGTGTTCCACACCTGAAATCAACTCCTCGTTGGTCAGATTCGACCATAGCTAATCACTCTAGATATCCGCATCCCTCCCCCACCCACCATTAAGAAAACCACGGTAAAAAATTTCTCCAAAGCCAACTTTATGCTTCTTAAGACAGAAGTGGCGAACTTCATGACACCCATGCAGATGGACAATACAGCTGAATTCTACACTGTTGCTGAATCCTACACAAATGCACTCTATACGCACTTACATGAGTGCATGGATCGTGCTATCCCAAACAGAACCAAGACGGTATCCTCGACTATGTACTTGAACTAGTGGCTTCCCCTTTTACTGGTAGATTCTGTTGGGATGGTTTAAGCTGGCAACACCCAGATCTGCTCTGAGTTACAGTAAAATGGAACGAAAATTACAGAACCAGTTGATATTGCCAACATCCTGGCAGATAGGTTCAGTGCTAACTTTACCCCCCTCTCACCCACTAAAGGACTCATATCTATACAGGAAGAATGCAGAGTCCTTGTAATCACATATATGCAGGTTAAAGCTGCATTCTCTAAAACCAAAAAAACAGCATCCATGGAACTGGACAACATCCCAGGCTGCGTTTTACACGAACATCAGAACGAACTGGCTCCCCACCTAAACACGATGTTCAATCACAGTCTCATGTCAGGTTTTGTGCCCACTGAATGGTGCACAGCAACAGTTATCCCACTCCACAAAGGGGGAGCCAACACTGATCCTGGGAACTATCGCCCTATTAGCCTGACGAGCCTGGTCTGCAAGGCCATGGAACGTATCATCATGGAACTCAAACAAAGACATTGGTAACCTCCAAACTCTGGACCCCACCCAGTTCGGGTTTGTGAAAGGCAGATCATGCCTTCTGAATCTGATTGACGTCTTTGAGGTAGTCACCAAAGCCATAGATGAGGGTAAGGTGGTTCACACAGCCAATCTTGACCTCACCAAGGCTTTTAACACCATCCCCCATTCTGAAATTATAGCTAAACTCGCTAAACTAGTTATAAATCCCTGCATCAAAAGATGGGTTGCCAACTGGCTCACTGACAGAACCCACATTGTAAAAGTTGCAGACTCCTAATCTGACTTCAAACCAGTGACAAGTGGAGTACCACAGGGTTCACTCCTGTGATCTCTCCTGTTTGGTATCTACTTCTCTGATATACAAGCTAACACAGAAGGCCTTCGGCTAATGAAGTTCGCATGACTGCAAGCTAGGATCCATAGTCGAGTCCCCAAATGATGTGGACATCCTACAGAAGGGACAGATGCCTGGTGTCAGAGGCACGGCCTCAAGCTCAATGGCAAAAAGTGCATTGACATCCCCTTTGGTAAAAACTCTGTACCCATGAACTACCACATAAACGGCAGTCTACTTAATGACAAATGTGTGATAAGAGACCTTGGGACCCAGGTGGACAGTAGTCTCTCCTTTGATAATCACATCACCACAGTAGTCATGAAATCCTTCTATGTGGCACACCTCATCACAAAAGAGTTCTCATCCAGGAAAAAAAAGAGGTCATAGTTCCCTTCTACTCGGCACTCATTAGACCCATTATAGAGTACAACTCCCCTTTTGGAATGTACCTCACTAGACATCTGCAGCAGCTGGAAAGGCCACAGAAGTACCTCATGAAGAGGATTACTGGCCTCAAACAGATACCCTACACTGACCGTCTCAAAAACTCCAGCTTTACTCTGTAGCATATCGCCTACTCCGAGGAGATCTCTGCCTAACATATAAAGCTATGTTAAACTCAGAGCTGTTGGACGTGCCACACCTTAAGAAATCCCAATCCCTCCGAGCTACATGCTCTAGGGACCTAAACCTTGTCACCATAATAAACAGGACATGCTGGAGGGATAGATCCCTGTCCCAGAGACTTCCTATACTCTGGAACAAGCTACCCATCTATGTCAAGCAAAGTTCCTCATTAGCATTCTTCAAGAAAAATCTTGATGAGTGGATGGGAATAGGAAATACAGCCTGGGGATCACTTCTGTGGCTCTGCTCGACAGGGGCACAGGAAATAACTTTCTTGGGTGGAGTAAGCTGGGGAACCTTGTTGGCTAGGCTTATGTAGGCACTTGGGCTGATAGTCTAGTACCTACCTATGAACTTTGCTTATACGCTGATATCAATCTTTGCTGGGGAAGGCAATCTCTAACCTGCAGTTCAAATATATTCTTGGCCTCTTCCCATTCTATTACCTTTCCCTTTCTAGTTATTTGCTCCTGATATCTGGGATCCTTTGCCAGTTTTCTCCAACACATTTCAGCCCCCTTTACCTCTTCTCTGTATCCCTAACAGCATTCATCCCTCTCGGCAGAATCTCTTTTCTCTATTCATGTGCTGCTTTACTTCCTAAAATACTCCCTGCTACTTTATGACTATAATATTCTGTATGATTATTGTCATTCTTAAGAGTCTGCATCCAAAATCCCAATCTCTCCTTGTCTCATCATCATCCTTTTCCATTCTGAATTATAGTTTTCTACTTGTGCTATGTATAAGAGCCTTAACTGTGTTGCTCTAAATTGCCCCCTCAAATTGGGTAATCCTAGTCTGCCTTGTTCTATTGAAGAATACGCTTATCCCACTTGACCCTTGCTATCTTCCCCTCCCAGATAAAATCCCTCAGCTCTTTTTTAATTGCTACCCATAACTTCTCCTTTGATTGATAAAAATATGCCTGACCTGTGTATAAGACTAAAGGGACTAAAAACATTTTAACTACTTGTATCTCAACTTTTGTATTATCTTCTGTTTAGTCTCTTCTCACATATCCGTAGCTGCCACACACAGTAATTTCTAATACATACTCTTAAATACTGCATTTTATCATGTCCCCATAAATATGGATATTGTTGGACCAGTTCACATGTGGGTACATAATTAACCGCAATTGCCTTGTTTTAGCTTCATTAATTTTGTATCCTGAGAAGATCTGAAACTGTCTTAAAATGTTCCACAACACTGTAATGTCCCTTTCTGGGTTTGTCATGTATAAAATAATATCATCTGCAAATACAACCAGCTTTTCTTGAGTACCATACCAATGATATCCTTACATTTCTGAGTCCCTTATTGTCTTTGCCAATGGTTCTAAATATAATGCAAACAACAAAGCAGAAACAGGACACCCTACCTGGTTCCTCTACCCAAGCAGAAATTATCAGACAGGACCCCTACCAACTTTAATTTTTGTCTCTGATCCCTCATATATACTCCTAATCAACTTTATAAATTTATCAGGGGAAGCAGTTATTTCCTCTTGAGTCCCAATCTACTCTTTTTACTCTCCTTTCTCTTCATCAAGACCACCACCACCAGTGGTATATTCTTACCTTCTGCTTCCCTCTGGATCATCAATGTTCTATTAATGTTGTCAAATGTTTGCCTCCCTGCCAGAAAACCACACTGATCCATATCTATCAAGTTTGGTATCACTTTTGCCATTCTTTTACCCAATAAACACTTTATAATCACGGTTTAGTATTCAAACAGGCATGTATGAACATAGATCTTTACACTCTTTGGGTATTACAGCTACCACTGCTTTCTTCCAGGATACTGGTACCTCTCCTCCTCTTAAGCTACTATTAAACAAAACCTTCTAGATCTTTATCAGTTTTTCCCTCCTAGTTTCCAAACTTCCAAAGAAATACCACTATTCCTGGGGACTTTCCTGTAGATTAATTACACATAACCAGTTTTATCTCATCTCCTCTTTTCCTGTTAGGTATTGAGCCTCATTTACCTCTAATGTTGGCATATTTATGTCTTCCATAAAAATTTCCATTTGTACCTTTTCTTGAGTTCCATATTTCTTGGCGTTATACAAATTTTCATAAAATTTCCAAAATACGTCTAATATTTTTACAGGATCTCTTGTTATCTTCCTTGTTCCAGGTTTCCTAAGCTTGGTAACAGCCCTTTCCACTTTCTGTTGCCTGAGTCGTTGTGCTAAAATTATTATCAGAACAGTTGCTTAAGAGCAGTCTTTCTAAACTCATCCATATTACTGAAGTAATCCCTTATTTTCTGTTTGGCATTCTGCAGTTGCTCCTTTTCTTGTTCTGTGAGATTCCCCGTAGTTGCAATAGTTTAGCATTTTCAGTCCCTCTAAATAATTCTTGTTACTTCTTAATCATATCTCCCTTTCCTTTATTTCCACCCTCGTTTTAAACTCAAGTTTAATTTTATCCCTCTCCCTAGCTATAGTTTCAAAAGAAATTTCTTTTTTTAATCGCTTCTGAATAATTTCCAAAACCTATTCCTTAAATTCCTCTCTTTTCAGCAGATAAGTGGGAAAGGGCCAGTGTGCCATTTTTATTTCATTACCCTGTGTTTTTATTTTGGTTATTATTGGCACATGAGCTGAAATAGTTATTGGGTGCATATCAAAACCTTCAATTAAATGTACATTTTCCTGTGAAATGTAAATTCTGTCTAGCCTATCCCAGTTTTTATATCTTTGAGAATAATATGCAAATTCACTCCGAACTTCTATTACTGAATTCACATCTTACATGCTGAATATTTTCATAAATTTCTTCAGAAATCTACCCTCTTTTGTTATACTTTTCTTTCTGCCCCCCCCCCCCCGACACATCTTCACTAATGCAAATCAAATTCCAGTCACCTCCTATACATAATATCCCTTGCTGAAAGCTGATTATTTCTCACAGAATTTTCTTAAGTTCCATTATAACAGTTTTAGGTGGAATATAAATGCATGCCAGTGTAATCCTCCTCATTTGACAGTAGGCCCTTATTACCATACGTCTTCCATTATCTTCAAATTCACATGTTCAATTCTTTTCAGGTGTGTCGCCTGTAGCATAGCTATTTGTACTCTACGTTTTTTAATATAGCTGACTACTCTTTCTTTTTTGCATTTATCTGAGAGACCATTCAGACTGAAAGACATTACAGAAAGCAGCATTTTCTTATATAGTTATTATTACCACCTTTTATGTATAACTGCTTTTTTGTTAAATGTCTAGTTCCAGCTTTTATGTTACATGCATACATTGTTTGGCAGGTTGGTCTTTTATATAGTTGTTTCATGTCATATCCATTGGAGCCTATGTCACATCTTACAGAACTTTTTATTTTACTGAAAGTCCTAAAACAGAAAAAAAAAAAACAACCCTCCAATACTCCCTAAAACCTAGTAACGCAATAATAATGCACAAAACTATGTACATCTTTAAATATTGAAGTTTTACCTTCCCAATAAGATCAGAAGTTCTAAACTGATAGCCGCACAGACAGGCTAGAGTTGACCAAAAGAAAGGTTAGTCATGCTAAGATGCATGGTACAGCCTGTGCTTTTAGTAAGTGCTGTCTGGTTTTGTCTTATCTTTATGGCTGTCCCAGATGAGAAAACACGACTGCTTTCAGTAAACACTTTCTCTGAGCTATTTCTCTTGATCAGATTGTCTTCTGGTGATATGCAAACCAGACATAAAACTGCTTTGGATACCTTGTTTACCAGAAAAAAGCCTTATGTTGCTGTATTTCGGCTTTTCCCAGTTAGGGGTCGCCACAGCGGAACTCTGGTCCGCCAGTGATTGGCAGTATATTTTCATGAACGCCGAGGTGCCAGCTCGACGTTCAACCTTCAATGAAGGCACGCCCATTTACGCATGTCTTTCGAATGCCCACCCAACCGCAGGGAGGACATGCAGACTCCACACAGAAGGCACTCCCCGCACTCCAGCCGAGAATCGAACGGGAGAACCTCTTGCTGTGAGGCAACAACTCTACCGCTGCACCACCGCGGAAGTCAATACCAGAAAAAAAGCCTTATAATATTCAATATACTTTTTAATTTACATGCTTTGTATTAAACTTGTTACTGGATAAAGCCGAAAGACCTTAACCCAGTCATTGCCCTATGTAAGCATGAGAAAAAGAACACTGATTTTTCTTTTGTCATACTCTCTTAACTAGACCCCTCTCCCTTTTGTTTACATTGGGGTGCCTACAGTTCTTAGAATTGAACAAGGAAAAAGAGAGAAGAAGGGAGAAAAATAAAACAAAAGCACGTGTTTATATTAGCATTCCCATTACATTTAGAAAAACTGAGAAAACTTTACTTTATATCTTACAAAAATTGTCATTCAGAGATTAATGACATGAAGTAGGGCGTATGCTTAGCTACAAGTTTAATAAAGTCTTCAAAATACAATATTTTCCAATCCTCTTGTTCTGCCATGTTTCAAAAGTATAATTATTGCTATTTAATCACACATTTGTCAGTTTCCAAGTTACTGATTTTATTTTCCGAACATTAATAACATGAAGCAGGGCATATGCTTTAAAGTCCCTTACACGTTTAACAAGTCCAAGGAAGTTCAACACTTTCAGATTTTCATGTTATGTCATTTTTCACAAATATAATTATTGCTTTATCCTCCCATATTTGTCAATTTCCAAGTTACTAACTTTAATCATGTTCATCTCCATCTCCCAAAGCCTGCCTCTGTTTCATTTCCAACATATTCTCGATTCTCCTAGTCGTCTCTGATGTTTCCTTCCTTCCTTCCCTCAGGCATTTTCCTTTGAAACAGTGGAAAAGATTTCATGGGCTTAGTCTCTCTGTAGTCCTTCTCCCCAGAAGAACATGAAGCAAAACCTTCTTCTGTTTCACTGCTCACCCTTTGTTGGACAAACTTTTGTATTTTCTCCTTAGCATGCACATTATCAAAAATGATTTTGTCCCTCCAGAGAAAAACACTTTGAAGATTGCTAGGTACAGCAGTTTAAATCTCATGCCTACTTTTCAACATTTCCTAAATAAGGGAATATATAACTATCTCCGACTTCTAGCACTTTGTCCTTCTGCCACAGTTTTGTTAAAATTAACTCCTTCAGCCGATAAGACTGCATCTTTGCTATTAAAGGTCTAGGTTATTTTCTAATAACAAGATTTGGAGCATGCACATGATGTGCCCTTTCAATTAACAGTTCCTGTTGTGGAATACCAGTCCAGTTGTTTATTTGTGTTTTCATAAAATTAATACAGTCTGTTCCTTCCAACTTCTCTGGTACAGCATAAAATCTCAGGTTTTCCCTATGTGCTATGTCCTCTAATTCTATTTTTTTTTTGAAACATCTCTTCTTGTGCAGTCTCAGATTCAGCCAGCCTTTTCTTTGTTTCAACCTCTTGAGTTTTGCAGTTCTGTCACCTGATCTGAATATCTGTTTAAAACGTCTTCCATTTTTTTCCAGCTTTTTATCGTTTGTATCGATATACCCCATCAGTGTGTCATTTATTTTAACCAGATCTGTGTGCAGCTGCTTTATACTCTTCTCTAGGTTACTGGATGTCGTGTGTGAAACTTGCACTGCTTCTTGCTGAACTGCAGTACTCCTCCCAGTCTTTTTCACCTTTTCAGCTGATTTTTCTACAAGTCATTTATAGGCAGGCATCTAGGCAGTGCACTTGCTAACCAGTTACTGAAAATTACCCAAAAATCTAGGTCTACTGGCCTTCTTAAGTTTCTGTTTTCAGACTGGGAGAGCTAGAATTAAGTTGCTACTCAATGCACAGCCATCTTGGAAGACCTTAACTGTTAACTCTTGATCCTTATCTACCTCTAACACTGGCATATTTAAGTCTTCAATAAATATTTCCATCTGTGCTTTTTCTTAATTTCTCCACTTCTCTAGTCTATACAAATTTTCATAAAACTTCAGACATTTCTCTAATAGTTCTACATGATGTGTGTGGTTATTTTTCTCATTATAAGCTCCCTAAGTTTGGTAACAACCCTTTCTACTTTCTGTTGACCGAGTTGTTGTGCCAAAAGTTTTTCTGCTCTGGAGTTATTATCAAAAAACTGTTGCTTAACAGCAATCTTTCTAAACTCATGCATGTTATCCAGGTACTCCCTTATTAGCTCTTTAGCACTTAGCAATTACATTTCTTCTTGTTCTGTGAGATTCCCCTTATTCTATAATACATTTGTCAGCCCCTCAAAATAATTCTTGTTACTTCTTAACTATCTTTTTTCTTTCTTTCATTTCTACTATATTTTAAACTCCACTTTCATTTTATCTCACTCACAGCTATAGCTTCTGGAGTACTTTCTACCTTCCTGAATAAATCAGGAATAATTTCTACCTCCCATTCTATAAATTCCTCTCTTTTTAACAGGTAGGTGCGGATGCACCAGTGTCTCATCTTTACTTCATTACCCTGCCTTTTTATCTTGGTATTTATTGGTGCATGACCTGAAATAGTTATTGGATGTGTGTCTAATATCTCAATTAAATGCACACATACAAGTTCTGTACAGTCTAGCCCAGTTACTGTACACCACTGGGACGAATATGTGAATTCTCTCAGTTATACTACTGAAAAATATTTTCATACGTTTCTTCAGAAATGTACCAGCTTTGTGATAATTTCACTTCTAGGCCCCCCAGGTACATCCTTGTTGCAAATCAAATTCCAGTCCCTAGCTACAAGTAACATTTCCTGCTGAAAGCAAATTATTTCTCCCAAAATTTTTTAAACTTCATAATAGCAGTTTCAAGAAGAATATAAGTAAATGCCAGTAGCCTCTTACTACCACCAATCTGCCATTACTATCTTTTTTCCCTTTTCTATCACTACTGGAGCTTCTCTAGTAAATATATGTACTCTTCTTTTCCTTTGTCCAAGATATTCTGCTGAATATCCATCCAGAAATGCTTTCTTTACCAAATTCACATGCTCAGCTCTTTCCAAATGGATCTCCTCTAGCATTGTTATCTGCACTCTGAAATTTTTA
Organism: Protopterus annectens; assembly: GCF_019279795.1. NCBI lineage: Eukaryota > Metazoa > Chordata > Ceratodontiformes > Protopteridae > Protopterus > Protopterus annectens. The sequence continues at coordinate 1,225,383,598 of NC_056741.1, read as the reverse complement.
ATATAATTTTAAGTGTTCTTTCATTTTGTCTATGTCTGTGAGATCATTCACATTCCAAGATAATATGGAAAGTGTAACGTGTCACCATTATGATAAGAAGTCATTATTCCCACCTATTATATATTGCATCTTTTTTAGATGTCTATTTCCAGCTTTTGTAATGCATGCACCCACTAATGTTTGGCAGGTTAATACTTTATATAGTTTTTTTCTTACCATTAACATTGCTACCTATATCACATACAAGACTTTTTGTTTTAATGAAAACTCTCAAACAAAAAACAAACACACCCAGAACACCCCTCATAACCTGTTAACTTAATACAACCACACAAACTATGTACAGCTTCAAATAATGACGTTTAACCCTCCTAATAGGAACAATTGTCCCAGATAGGTTAATTAAAGCTTATATTTCCAGCTGTCTAAGGTTGAGGTTATCCATGCTAAGATGTATGTCACTGCCTGTGCTTCTACTCTGATTGGTGTCTGTTCTTTTTTATCTTTATTCCCTTTCCAATTGTGAAAAACAACTTGCATGCTTTCAGAAAACATTAACTGTTAGCATCAGCGTGTCCCCATGGAACTGTAAGAGAAAAGTAAATGTAGTCCTTAGTTGCAGGTGACAAGCTGAAACATGTTTTGCTAAAGAAAAACTTTTCATTGTACTCAATGTTCCCTTATTTACTTGTTTCCACTTAAAACATGTTATTAGATTAAGCTAATCAAACATACCAGCTCTAAATATATTAATGTCTGTGTACATTTGTACCCCATTCCCCTACCACAACAACCCAGTATTACAGCCTATTAACTTAAACATGTTTTGTCTAGCCTTTTTCTTCTCTTTTTACACTATAATGCCTACAATTCCTTAATACTAAAAAAGAAGAGAGAAAGAAAGGAAAAAAGGATAATAATGTTAACAGATGCCTTTATCACATACAGCTAAAAATACTTTACTATAAAACATGCAACTTATATCAAGAAATGTTTCATAAAAATACTGTTAAGAAAAGAAATTGTGACCTGTGTCCTTCCTATCATTAATGACATGAAATGAGGCAAATACTTTTTAGTTCCACACAAATCTAACAAAATTCCGCTCTTTCCTATTTTTCTTATACAGCCATATCTCACAGATATGATTGATGCTTTGCAGTCTCACATTTATTCACTAATTTCCATGTTGCTTGTCTTCTTCCTGTTCATCTCCATCTCCCAAATCCAGACTCCAGGTCAATTCCAGGGTACTCCCAATACTCCTAGTCATCTCCTGTGCTTTTCTCCATCTCTCAAGCATTTTTCTTTGGGATAATGGAAAAGGTGTCACCAGGAAAGTCTACATGTGCTTTGTTATCAGATGAATGAGAAGCAGAGCTCCCTCTTCCTGAAGGCTCACTTTTTATTGGACAAACTTTTGTATTTCCTCCTTAGCCTGTTCTGTATCAAAAAAGGACTTTGATCCTCCATGAAAAAAATATTCTGAAGATGGCTGAATACAGCAGCTTGAATCTTACACCTGCCTCTCGACATACCCTGATTACTGGAATAAACTTGTTTCTCTTCTGCCTGGTGTACAATGAATAATCAATTTCCACAAACACTTCAATATCTCCAACTTTTAATACTTTGTACTTTTGCCACAGTTCTATCAGGAACAACTCTTTCTGCTGGTAGATTTGCATCTTTACTAATATAGGTCTTGGCTGCTTTCTCTTGGTTAGGTTTGGAGCACACACACGCATGGTGTACCCTTTCAATTAACAGTTCTTGTGCTGCGGTAGCGTTGTCGCCTCACAGTAAGAAGCTGTCCGGTTAGATTCTCAGCTACAGTGTCTTCTGCGTGGAGACGTGTGTGAATGGGCGTACCTTCGTTGAAGGTTGTGCGTCAGGGCTGGTAACTCGGCACGTAAAAATCAACTACCAATCATTAGTGGACCGGAGTTCCGCTGTGGCAACCCCTAACCGGGGAAAGCCGAAAGACACAACAACTGTGGAATACCAGACCAGTTGTTTATTGTGCCTTCATAAAATTAATACAGTCATTTCCTTCAAGTTTCTTTGGTACAGCAGAAAATCTCAGATTTGTCTAGATCAGGGGAAGAGAATTTTTGCAGCAGATATTTTGCAATATTTGACAAAACACTAGCCAGGATTTTTGCCAGGTCAAAAATGTAACAGTTCACAGATAGCAACATTTGATGCATCTCTGATGGTTGTTAATGCTAGGAGCATTAATAATAAAGTTTTTTTTATTAGAAAACTTGCTACGTTTCCACAAGATTGATGTTGTTATAGTTTGTGAAACATGGTTAAAGAACAATGACTGGAAACCAGTTCTGTCAGGGTATAAATGTTTTTACTGTAACAGACATTCTAACAAAAAATCAGGTGGAGGTGTTATGATAGGCATTAAAGATAGCTATGAGACTTGTGACTATTACATGTTCAATGATAATACCAATACTATAGACTGTGCAACTGTGACAATAAAGACAACCCTGGAACATATAATAATTGTTGGAGTGTACAGACCACCAAAGTCAAGTACAGATGACCTAGAGGAATTCATACATTTCTTACATGAAACACAGGAGGGAAGAATAACATTAGATGGGGACTTAAATTTACCAGAAACAGACTGGAATAATATTGATTCAACAACGTTAGAAAAGAAATTATTCACAGAGTACATTCAGGAACAACAAATACTTCAGGTTGTAAAAAAACCTACCAGGGGACGGAATACACTAGATATTGTTTGTGTTCCTAAAGAAATTACTGTAACTTCAAGTCAAGTTTTACCACCATTCATGTGCATTGATCATGGGGTTATAAAGGCTAATTTGTTGCTAGATAATTCTGCCAAACTGAAATCTAAGCCAATGCACAGAAGGTTAATTACAGATTATAGGGAAGCAAAAACGTTGCTATATAAAACTAACTACAGTGAAGTGTTCAGTGGAAAAACAAGTTTTGAAAGAGAAAGTGTTGGAGTGCAAAAAGTCAAATAAATGTTTAACATCAGGATCTAGGGCATGTAACATCAGGGGGGTATATTTCCATAAGAACGAGATACCCGATTAAAGTGAGAGACAAAAAATATAAGAAATGGAAGAGAGGTCAAACTACAACTTTGAAAACTGAAATAAACGAGCTAGACAAATAGATTAAGCATAGTGTTAGACAAGATAAAAAAATGTAAAGAAAATTTATATAAAGATATTGAGCATAATAGAAAATCTTTTTATAGATACATAAGATGTGGAAGGAGTAAAGATACACAAATTGATAAACTGTGTGCAGATTCTAAAATTTATTCTCAGACACAACATATTATAGATATATTTACAAAATCTTATGCAAAACAGTTTGGCTCCACAAAATGGGTGGTCAGTTTTCCTAGTGACATCCAGGTAATCCCAGATATTGGAATCAAATTAGATTATATTGAAAAAGAACTGTGCAAACTGGATCCTAACAACGTGCAGGGAGGAGACGGAATAAGTAACAATGATTTGAGAACACTTAAGCAAGACCTTACACTGCCATTGCATCTATTATTCACTAGGTCATATAAATATGGGAAGATTCTTCAGGATTGGAGACATGCACTTATTAAACCTGTCTTTAAGGGAAAGGGGAGTAGGACAAACCCAGAATCATATAGACCCTTAAGTCTACTTTCATGTTGTGGAAAAATAATGGAGAAGGTAATACTGGATAAGTTATTGTCAGAACTGAATAGGTTGGGACTTGAAACCATATATCAGCATGCATATGTTGAAAATAGATATATTACCACTTGTAACATGATGTTCTATAACAATATAATAACAGCTATGAATGAAAAATTGTGCTGTGATGTGATTTATATATATTTAACTTCAGCATTTGACAGGGTCACGCACAAAACACTGATCAATAAATTAATACAACTAGGTATTGATGTACTGTTGACAGGATGGATAGCTGCATGGCTTACAAATAGGACATGGCAAGTATCACATACCAAATGGGTAGGTGAAATCCTTGGTTACAGTCAAGGTGTCCCACGGGGCTCTGTACTAGGCCCTTACCTGTTTAGACTGTATCTTTCAGACCTTACTTTTTCATCTGAGGTGTTCTACATTCTATATGCTGATGACCTGAACTTGGGTAAACCGATTACAAGTGTTACATATAAGGCATGTCTGCAAAATAATTTGACAAAATTAACCATCTGGGCACAGGAAAATAATATGTTGATAAATACATCAAAAACTAAGCATATGAGATTTGGGAGACAAACTGAAAGGTGAATATTTAATACAGCACACAGTGACTGAAACTGTAGACTCATTTACGGACCTGGGTATATGGATAGATTCAGCTATGAGTTTTTCTAATCATATCAGCCAATTGGCTAATGATAGTTATACAACTATAGGTTGTATAAAAAGATTTATAAAGTCTAGGAAATCAAACATAATGAAGTCATTGTTTGTTAGTTATATTTGTCCCAAACTTGAGTATGGAATAACAATATGGAAACCCTATAAGAAAACAAGCATGAATAAATTGGAAAGAGTACAGCGGAAGTATACTAAGGGCCTCCATGGATGTGAAAATCTAAGTTATTATGAAAGACTAAAATATCTGAACTTGTACAGCGTCTCTTAGAGATATTTAAGAGGAGATCTTATTCAGGTATATAGGGCATTTCGGGACAACTACCTCTGGGAATGTTTGGGGTTATCAAAAAGTACTAGAGAATCATCAGATAAACTATGTCAAAGATTCTATAGGAATGAGAAGTGTACTAATTGGTTCTCTGACAGAGTAGCTGATGCTTGGAGCAGACTACCAAATTACATTAAACAAGTACTAGTTTAGATATTTTTAAGAACAGCCTGGACATTTACTATGGGAACAAGTGTTTTGACATATTGGCAAGCTAGAAGGGCT